>NC_142710.1:25348877-25471377 GCF_055471065.1 Atractosteus spatula | reverse complement strand
CAAGTCACTTGCTTTTGAATCCGATCTCTTGAATATGGGAAGCAACTTCAAAAAGCGAAATCGGAGATGGATCAATTGGGAAGGGTTTCCATATAATGCGAAATTATTAAGACAGCTTTATAAATTCCAATAGATACGTCAACTGTAAAGACGCAATTTAAGATGATTATGTGCTTCGTGGAAATATTGAAAAAAGAGGAGTTACATGCTTTAGCATAAATGTACGAATGATACCTAGACTACCTTCCAAATCTAGAATCTTTGGCGCCACTTAATTTATCTCAATATATTTTCCTTTTCAGTCTTGTTATTAAATACGCGCAGCTAATAAAAAAAACATATTACAAATCAGCAATAAGTAATTTACTCGTTCCCTTATTTTTTATTGTTTTATACTATTGTTATATGATGAAAGGTAATACAGTACAATATATTATTGGGGTTTTATAGACAAATTTGTACATTTTGAAGAATAATCTTATTTTAACGGAAGTAATCTGAAATTTATCTTCTCTTTTAGCATTTCAGTTATTAATTAATTAATGTAATGACAGGGCCCCATATCATTGGATGAAGCGAGACTCTCCATGCCATTGGAAATGATTGAAAACGTCTGATTTTTAACCGCCTCAATTCTTACTATGAATTCATAAATTGGTGGAAAACGTTTCTGATTTGTAATTACCACTTTCTTTCCACCCGTTAATCCTGGATTAAAAGATAGCCACATCGCTCTTTAGAATACAATAATTTCGTGTGCTTCGTTGTCTGACCAGAAATTAGAAAAATATTATATGTGTAGCCTTCATCTTTCTGATAGCAAGCTTTAGAACAAATATGAAACACTGAATGTTTGCTCTAGGTATGAGCAATATGTTGATTTTGTTGGTTCTGTTGCTATAGTCATAACCATTTTGTAGCCCATACATCATCTTAAATAACGCAGATTGTATTTGCAAGAAACAAATAAGATATAAGATATGATTTGTTTCTTTTTTATTCACATTTCATCGAGCACATTTAAACACAGACGAAAACGTAAAACAACAAGATCCTGGTATTTTGGCTTTGGAAAATTGAGTTGTTTTATCCCAATTGTGCGTGTCAAACAGACGCACACAGACCAACGTCGCTCTTAGCTGTCATCAGAATGTAAGGTTCAGTTCTTGACACCATAATTACATCTTATTGAGTAATGAATCATATACGTATTGTAAACATTTACAAAATAATAAGTCGCAATCAAATTGCTTGTCTGCCATCCTCCCCTCCTGTTCGCTTTCTCTCTCGCTCGCCTTTTTTCTTCCCGAAAAAGACAGGCAGAGTTTGAAATTTCCGGGGCTTACTTTAAGCCTGTGATTGGCCCCCTAGAATCTTACCTACATGCAAATGAAGCAACGCCACAATACTGCCTTGAGTCGAGAGCGAGTGTGAGTAGGCAGGGGTACATTCAGTCAGTGTAGGCTCAGGGAAAAACAACCAAAAATCCTAACGACACCCTCATTTTTACAGCCTTTGCAAATTCTGCGCTCCTGTGTATTTTTTTTTCCTGGCAAAGTTATATATCATTTATTATTTTCCCCCCCTTTCAATGTTATGAACACAGAATGAATAGCAAAGAAGACAACGGCAGCAAGTGTTCGCCGGCCCCTATCTCTAGCTTCACTATCCAGTCCATTCTGGGTACCACATCCGAAGGTGGGCGCTCAGGTACCAAGGAGAATTCCAAAGGAGGACTGCAGAGGAAGCGAACGCTGTCTGTCTCGTCCGAAGAAGACTGCAGCGCTGGGGAAGACTCCGCTGACTGTTTCTGCTCAGAGCCCGGACACAGCGAGACCTGCAACCACCAACACCAGCCTCTCAACTTTACCTGCCTCAGTAAGTGTGGTAAAAGAGAATCTGTGAGCAGCAGCCTTATTTTCAAGGTTTCTGTGGTTGATGTGGAACGTGGTTAGTCTTTATCACATGTGCAGTGATGCGAATTGTGGTTTCACTTATTTTTGCCTTTGTCAAATATTGAATGAAGTCTCCGAGTACAACTATTTAAACATTACATTTCCCCCCTCGACGTATATGTAAAAGTGTCCTATAATTGATTAAACAAGGCTTTTTAAACTAATGCGATACATTTGTCTCAATTGCCAGCAAACGGTAACCTGATTTAATTAGTATCATGTACCTGGATTAGTCATATTTTATTGTTTATTTAATGGGGCACTTGTAACCTTTCAACAGTCGATCAAACAGTCAAAGTTCAAACTTAATGAACTCTTGTACAAAGTATCGAATAATGTGTTACATTTTTAAATAGATCATTTTCCTGAAGCACACGGACACACTAAATTAGTTTAAAAGATGAATAAAGAGAAAGCAGGGGAGGCGAAACATAACATGATACATAATTGTGGCATTGCATTCTGCTGCAAAACTAATAATTCATTTTTATTAAAATGAATGTTTAATATTGCTCATCTTCAACGTATCAAAAATACAGTACCAAATAAATACTAAGTGTACTAATGTCTTTAAATGTGCGCTTCAAATACCCATATGAAACATAAAATTATTTACGGATGTCAAATGAAAAGCAATGCAAATATTTAGAATTAGACACATATACGCTTACGTACGTATATTACTATGGCTAATCTCTTATTTTCTTGTCATTTGATTAGTATAACTATATACTTCGTTCTTTAGACGTTACCATTGTTGCTAAAGGAACAGATTGAGGCACCTGTCACGTACTTGGTTTTTATTCCCTTGCAGATGCCGCTAAAGGGATTACACCGGGACAAGAAGCGATAGAAAGGCGTCAGATTTTAACACAACCTCTGCTGCAGGATTACAAAGAGGATAAAGAGACACCGTGTAGCCAAATATCACCCATTTCGGAGGAGAGACAAAGAGACGGAGCCGACAAGCAGAGTAGTTCCGCCAAAAAGAAGACCCGCACCGTTTTCTCCCGGAGTCAGGTGTACCAGCTCGAGTCCACCTTCGACATGAAACGCTACCTGAGCAGCTCCGAGAGGGCGTGCTTAGCTTCAAGCCTGCAGCTGACAGAAACTCAGGTTAAGACATGGTTTCAAAACCGCAGGAACAAGTGGAAAAGGCAACTGTCGGCTGAACTAGAAGCGGCCAATATGGCACACGCTTCAGCACAGACTTTAGTTGGGATGCCGCTGGTTTTTAGGGACAATTCCTTGCTTAGGGTTCCAGTTCCAAGGTCGATTGCGTTCCCTACTCCACTATACTATCCCGGAAGCAATCTACCGGCTTTACCTTTGTACAATCTTTATAATAAGATTGAATACTAACTCCATGTTCATCCCAAAACAACAGAAACAAAAAATCATGCATAAATGTTTGGCATAAATGTATATTTATATAATCTTATTTGTTGAAAATATATATTTCTTATTATGCAACAACTGTATGTGTAAATAAGAAGGCACTGTGCTTCTCTAAAGGGTATTAAATACACCATGTGTATATTACTTATTTTGTACTTTTTTTATTTACTGTTCTCTCCCTTGTTCAACCGGTTTTAAACGTTTTATGACGAAAAATCTGGTCATAGTTGAAGGTATATAATCAAGTGAATTACTAATATTTCCACATCGAAAATTTTGCTGTAGAAGTTTTAGTTGTATTTTTTTGTTAATTTTCAGAAATGCACGGAAATTGCCAGATAATTGTTGAAAAAAAAATAAATCAGTTTCCAAAATGACTTGTTTCGTGTAGCTTATCCTATGCGTCATCCACAACAGGTCATTGATACAAGTGTGAGGTATGGGCGTGCATGTATTCATTAAGGGGGAAGTTACGTGGATTTGCAATTTTCTAAATGCTGTATATTAAGTACATGAAAGAGAAGCTCTGATATTAAAGTGTAACCATGTAGATTTTAAAGACACCAAAGTAATTTTGTACAATATCAGTAACACACTTCCTTTATTATCTTCTTTCACTTGGGGACAAACGTGTCAGTGTTTTGTTTCTGTATTGCCTGAGGCAACATTGTAGTACATCTCAAACTGATAATGAGTTACGAGTGGCACGTATGGTAGAATTCAACTCTAAACGCTTACAACTACGTAGGCCTTTTAAGAAACAGGGTAGATTCAAGGTCATACATTAACGATAAGCGATAAAGTCCATATATATAACATGTTTTAAAAGTTTCAATATACAGAAGTTTAACTTTATTATTTTTTTATTATATGATGAACACCTAGAATTTATATGTATCATTAAGATGTGGGACACAGCAAACAGGTCGATTTATTGTTGTATACCATCAAAACGCATCGTATTTTTTAAGATTCTTCCTTGGTGTGTTGGTAGCTAAAGCATATCTTGTTATCGCTTATGATTTAAACGTAAGTGTATTGCCCTTCTATAAGGCATGTGTTTATTTCACAAAGGCTTAACATGTCGAGCGGAAACTGGCACCTAGAAGTGTGCTTAGCATTGTAAAAAAAAAACGGAGGAACGCAACGACCTGCTGTCTGAACTCCCCCGCTCACATCAGAAAGACCACACATATTAAGTAAATGTAAAGTTTAGAAGATGCTTACATCTATTAGTCGTTACCGCAGATCAATTTCTGCTTATAGTTTCGAAAACGAAATTATGTGTTGCCTTTAAGTATATAATGAATATGTCATATATCACATTACGCCTACACAGTACCAGCAATCGTGAGTTGACAAAAAGGTCTTATGTTAAAAACACTTGTAGGCGCATAATCCCTGTTAGAAGCAAAGGGGATTCAAGCGCTCCAAGTTTCTTAATATAAAGCCTATAATCAAGTATAACTTATATTATTTTACGCTTATCCTTTTTAAATGGCTATAAAATGTTACACAAGTTTTCTTAAAATATGATTAAGCACGTTCCTGAACTCTAGACCAACAAAGAGGTGCAGTTGATGTTTTTGAACAGTCAACGTTACAAAATATGACCATTTATGTAATTTTAAAAAAAATTTAAAAAGGCAGGAGAAAAAAAATCAGTAATCGTTATCCGACACTCTTCGACAAGTGATAATATGAAACAATTTCATTTCAACAATTTCAACCAGCCATTATGAGCAAAATCAAACAACGAAATTGTAAACATTATATTAAGACTTCAGGTATTTGAAATGTCTAGAATTCCAGACTAATTCTCAGGTCATTGCCGCATGAAGACATAACAATCACAGATGGCACACTGCCAAGATCAAACATATTTGTGAATTTGATCCTATATTAGCATGTGAAAACTACATATTGAATTATTTTTGTCATTTAATAGTTTCAATAGACTGTCTTGATTTTTATTCCAATAATAGCAACTTGTTTGTTTGCAGGTTAATTGTACATCATGAAAAAACAACAGTAGAAGCAGTAATAGTAAACTGAAAGTCTAGCAATTATACTATAGATTAGTATCGTAGTTCTCCATAAGTAGTTATGAATTTAGAATTTAAGACGACTGATCGCTTTTACATCTTTGGATATAATAACAGATTTGTAAAACCATAACAACAATAAAAACAATGATAACGGCGATTTCAAGAAGACATCTAAGGCTGTCTATGTGTGTATGGACTTCATTTAAGAAAACGATCTATTATTTCGCGGACTACTTATAAGCGTCAAATTGCTTTTTGTTTTTAAAAAAATCCGGATGAGAATTCCCTTATCACATGACCTGAATGACAACGGAAGTCAGTAAAAGGAAAAGGAAACTGTTAAAACAAGAGCCAATGGGAAGGAAGGCGGGAATTGTGGTGTTTAAATTAGCCAATAGAAGCTGGCCTTCTCTCACGCATTGAAGTGGGGGGTAGAAGTCACAGTGATTGAAGCGGAAAGGGTACTACATCGAAGACGGATTGAGATAGTTAAATTTAAGTCGATTTGTTGTCCTTCGCGATTTTTAAATCTTTTTTTGTATTACTGATAAAGGTGAGTGATGGAAATATAAAGACTTTAAACATTTATTGAATCTCTTATTGAGTAGAATGGCCGGATGAATTGGGAATTGCTGGTATACGAGGCGTATTTTGGGCCTAGTCTGTCTTTTTGTTTCAGACATTGTTACTATTCCAGATTGTCCAGTTCTCGCAGGATATTTTCCAACGCACGTAAAATATATATCCCCGAAATGTCTTAATAACATTCACGGACCTATTATTAAAAGGATCGTGTAGAGAAGGAGAAATATGTTTTGCAACTAGTGTGTAACGAGTTATAATGCGACAGTACGTCAACAAAGATCTAGGATTTATTTGAGATAACATTTCGCATTAGCAGTGGCGTCGTGATTCGTACACGCAAATTAGTTGTATTACCAATGTAATTGACGTTTTAGGTTAAATTTTAAGGCCAAGCTAAAAAGTGACGCACTTTGTGGGGTGTGTCACGTGTTATTTTCCAAACGTTTAACAAAGTACTTTAACGTTTCGTGGAGCATTTGACATCAACAGGACTTACCGTGGAAATTATAAAACAAAAATAAGCACATGCATTTCAGACATTTGCCTTTGAATTAAAAATATGGGGTTAAGTGCGTATTTTTTTTGTAATTCATCCAAGGGCGTTAAGTTCAGTATTATTACGTATAAAGGCTACGCACCGTAATGAGTGGTAGAAAAGAAGTTTTAACATTAAACTTTGTACAGTCAGTTAAGGAGTAAGTAGGTGAAATCAAGACAGAGCAAAGTAGGGTGGATTCTAGAGTCAACACGTGAGTCTTGTGAAGGTGTGTAAGATGTTCCGGTCCTGTTGTGCTGTGGAATCTGGTTTCATCACAAGCAGTGTGAGGAAAGACAACGAAGGGTCTTCACATTGAGATAGAGTGAAGACAAGGGCGGCAGAAGACGAGAAGGATTATTAAGACAAACAAGGGGGTGAGTAAGGGGCTAAGCAGAAGGATTTTCTGAGTGATCATAGGTAGCCACTAAAGAAGAGGAGGTATGTGGGTGTATAGCAGAGGGAGGACATGTTTAATGAGCTGCAGGATTTCGGATAAGCTTGAGCATACTAAGTGAGTACCTTAGTCACATTTATAGAGTGGAAGAGCTTGGGCCATGAACCGAGCGCACATGGATGAGCTTTCTGTACAAAGGGTGGATCCTGCAGGGAACCTGTCGGAAAGCAGATGCACCAAGGGTCACCCCAGGTTTCAGGACAACAGAGGGGGGGGATGAGGAGGAGTCAAGAAAAATCTGTGTAGGCAGAGGGGAAAAGATGTACCTTTCCCGCATTGATCAAAATGTAAACATCTGACATTATGTAAGGATTAATGCATGACACTTTTCATTTACACCTCTCACACTTGAAGAAGGCTCCACGGTCGAAACGTGTTTTCTTTCTTCTCTTTTCAGCATGGAATAAACCTATTACTTGTTACTTTTTATTTAATCTTTTCTAGTGATTCCTGTGTTTAGCTTTGAGCGAACCTTATTTGCCTCATCTAAGCTGCACCAAAGCATGCTCTGCTTTGCATCTTTTTTTAAAAACACAAAGCATAAGTCATTTAGTTTGCAGTCAAGGATATGTGAATACTTAATATGTCGTTTTAACTAACATGCGTTGTGAAGCAATTGGGTGCTGTACTTAGGGCTGGCAGCAGTACCCGAGGGATGGAGTTGGGAAGCAGTAGTGTCGTTTTGCTGTGGTTTTATGTCCGTGTCTTCTGCACCCCTCCACAGGTCTCCCAAATGACGGGTTCTAATGAATTCAAGCTGAGCCAGGGCCCTGAGGACAGCACGTCGGCCGTGAAGTTCAGCCCCAGCACCTCCCAGTTCCTGTTGGTTTCCTCATGGGACACCACAGTCCGCCTGTACGATGTTGGCGCCAACTCCATGAGGATGAAGTACCAGCACTTGGCACCTGTGCTCGACTGTGCCTTTTATGTAAGTGATGCATCAGGAGTGTATCTATAGCACTTTGGCATTCAGCGCATCCACTTTTTCCCATGTCTGCTTTATTGGTGCAGATTTACACTGCCTTGTTAAGTTTAAGTAATGGACAACAGAAACAGTAGTTTATTGCAAATTTTACTAAATATCTTTTTTATTTTCTAGCACCATTGTAAAAATGTAGACCTCTGCACTTTAAAACTGCTTTTTGAAATAAATATTAACTGGAAAGCCAAGTAGTATCTTTCAGTTTTATTACGAAATTTGCATTAGTTCAGTATTTCGGCAGTGGCGGGCAGCTGTAATGATAGCTTCTGTTTACATTGTCTCATAGGACCCTACGCATGCTTGGAGTGGTGGCCTAGACATGCAGTTGAAAACGCATGATTTAAACACAGATCAAGGTAGGCCTCAAACTGCAAGCAGCCATGGGACCACTCAGTCTTCACCATATGGAAACAGCTTTCTGACTGGGGCAGGTTAATCATGTTGTACTGTAGACTGGAGCTGTGATATTCAGTTCTGCTCAGCAGAGTTCCATTATAATTAAATTTTTTAGGTGTATTTAAAAGTGTATAAGCCTAATACTAAATGACCTAGCCCAGTTCTCCTTCCTAGTTTAACACTGTGGAACAGTCTGAATCCATTCTTTGACAGTGTGGTCCCTGATCCCCTTCCTTACAGAGACAATAGTGGGAACCCACGACGCGCCGATCCGATGTGTGGAATACTGTCCAGAGGTTAACGTCATGGTAACAGGCAGCTGGGATCGGTCTGTCCGGCTCTGGGATCCCCGTACCCCCTGCAATGCTGGCACCTTTTCCCAACCTGAAAAGGTAAATGTGCTGAGACAATCGGATTCCAGAATACTTGTTACTGGTATCTTTATTTTACTTGGTGTGTGAAGCATTTGCTTTGTTATATAAATTATAGTTCTATTAATGTTGCAGCAGTAACTCCTAACTTCTTCCTATACCCACAATGACTGTACTCCAACACCACTACATACACGACAACTGAATGTAAGCCAAAATTGTACCTAAAACTGTATTAGTTGTAATATTTATTAATCACCGTACTATTTTTGCACTGTTCCCCGAATTACTTTGCACTGTTTTTGTCATGTTGTATTCTTTTCTGTGTTTGCGTATTTGCACAGTTTCGATTACGTTATGTTATTACACTGTTATTGTTATTGTCTATTGTCTTATCTTCTGTTCTACTTATATACCGCACCTGAGTGACTAATGAGAAACACTTTTCACTATTATGCACCTGTGTAAGTATAATGACAAATAAAGTTGAATGAATTAATTGAGATTCTGTGAGTCTCAACCATTTAAGGTCTTGCTTAGAATACAGTGGAGTCCTATAGTCCCTGTGTTCACGGATTCAGGCCTCGGTTGTGCCTTTAATTTTAGTGTTTGGATTTCCCAAGGAATGGTGCAATATTTGCTGATTATGTGGGTTTGAGATGGCAAAGTTACTTGCATTTCTGCAGAATAGTGATCACTGGGACTTGCTTGACACCTATGGGTTTTTTGCATGGGTCGTGCCTATAATAAATTACTGTGCTGCAGGACATTGTGGAGCTTTAAGAGTTAAATGGTGAGTCAACAGTGACAGGGAAGAGGATTTACAGTGTCCTTGTAGAGGGGTTATATTGCCATGCTGAGTTGATCAAAAATTGGGAATTCCAGTTTGGAAAGATATGAATTTCAAACGTAGTAAAAAAAAATTGTGTAATAGCTGAAAGTGAATTAATTTTGTTGTTGATGGGGGAGTTTATATTGAGTTATGCTGACACTTTAATGAGGCTGAGGAGTTAAGCCCAGTTCACAGCAGTGATTCCTAATTATTCTTCTGGTAGCATCAGAAATCTTCCAAATAGACATCTTGCGTAATCAGTTTTATTTTATTCAGATGGTGTTTTTGCAGAGGTGTTTGTTTACTGTATTTGTAAAGTGGGCCATTGTAAGTGCCTAAAATGAAGTGGTTCTTCATTGCAAAGAAAATGTTGACTTCAGATTTTTTAAAAGTGTGCATTGTTTGTCACAAACCATTCAACTACCAGAGCCAATATCGGCATACCATTAAAATATTTTAATATTCCAGATTTCAGTGTACTTGCTCAAGCCTTCTTCATAAATACATCAGAAGTCAAATCCAGGTTTAACAGCTTTGTAATATGTTACAAATCCTGATGTGTCATGACATTTCCTTTAATATTATGCCTGCTGCTATTTTTTTACAATTCTCCTGTCCACACTGGATGGCATGGACACTGTTGTTCCTGAAATTTCTTCAGTTATTAGTTTCTCCAGAAGTGACTCTCGCCAGGTTACAGAGTATTTTAGGAACTCTTATCAGTTGTTGGCTGCTCCTTTCAGGGCTGCCAGCTGGGGTGTGCTATGTTTATGGACATACATTCATCAAAAAGATCCAAATATTTTTAAAGTAGAATAAGTCCTAATACTGTTTGCAGTAGTCTCTGTTTTGTAAAGCATAATGTCAAAAGGAATAGAATTATTAGAAAAATCGTAACCTTATCCTCTATAAGCTTTTTGTGTAAATTTCACAACATTGTGTTCTGGAGTAACACAATGTTGTGAAATTCCATTGTGTTCTGGAGTAAACTCAGAGCAGAGGCATGTCTGTGCATCTTGACTCCAGAAGATCAACACTATAAATTGATACATTTTTGTCATCGGTAGTAGGAGTGGAACGATGACAACTTGCCAAATTAAAGACATTTGATTAATGCATGCAGTCCACAACTTCCAACTCCAAACAACCGCATGAGATCAAAGTCCTTGATAGTGAAAAATCTTTTTTCATTCTACATCATGCAAATTGGTCTTTATAAGGTGGAGGAGAAATGTCAAGTGTGCCTTTTTCGAATGGTTTGCTGCGCTGGAGGTAACCATTGGGTAACCATTTTATCAGAGGGAGTTTGGTGGAGGGCCTAGCTGCTTCCACATACGTGTTTGATACCTCACGTGTGATGTACTGACATGACCTTTCCACGCTAGTAGAATTTCAGATGTGAATTGACTGGTGCTATTAAAACAAGGTGCTCTGATCATCCTCTGGATTTCCATATTCCTAACAAACTGTCCTAATACTCCTCTTATTTGATAGACAATCTGTATACTAGGTCTTGCATATACTTTTGGAATCCTGGTATTTGTGCTTGCGTAGGACTGTAGATTTATGTGGCAAGCACATTCTTCTGCCAGCTATTGTCTGAGACAGCCTGAAAAATATTACTAGTTGCTACTATTGATGATTTAAACCAGTGCATTGGATTCACACAAGTTTGGGAGAGTTTCAGATTAAAATAAAGCTTTGTGAATATTAAATAGATCTTAATTATACACTTGATCTTGTTGTACAGAGTATCTTATTTTTTTCCAATGCTAGAAATAGTTCCCTGCCCCTAGACACTTTGAAACCATTGTCTTGTATAGGAAAATGCTTACAGATATTGCATGCAGTCTGACTTTTAATGTGCTTTGAGACGTTGGGGACTTAATGGTATAGGAAAAAATACAGAAACTCTTAAAAGGGCTTCTGTCTGTACATATACTAGGGTTTTGTCCATGAATTACGTTCTTCATTCTCTGGATCCTACAACCAGATCTCTGGATCTGGTTATTTCAACCACAGTGTGAAATTGCTCATATGACCCATTTATGGTGCTAGTGCAAAAGCAGCTGTTACAGGACTTAGAACAATTTGCACTTTAGTTCTTTACAAAGGGAATCCAGTTATACTCAACTTTATTGCTGTGCATATTAGGTGTTCCACCATGAAAGAAATGTGTAAATTCAGTAACCTTTTGTAAATGGCGATTTCTACCCTCATGAACAACTTTCAGAGGAGTGCATATCTCATTATTCGGCCACTTTCTTGCAGTAATTGTAATGGCCTCATCAGTAAACTCGAAGATGTTTGTGTTGAAATATGAGGGGGTGGGTGCTATTTTGTGCTGCTTCTCTTTGTGCCATCAGCAGGTTCAAACTGGCACTTGCTTAAATTTATCAGGTGCCAATATGCTGTTCTGTAAAAATGTGATCTTGTCCTGTGTAGCATTCATTTCTTCTGTTAGCCAATAGCAGGCAATGATAATTTAATCAGCCCACCTCTGTATAATTATAATTGTCCTGCTAATTGATGCATTTTTCAATCCTTCCTCCCTAATAAATATGCAAGCTTTGTTTTTGATATTGGTAAGTATTTGGTTCTCAGCATGAACAGCGCCTTAGACAATTATTGTCTTTAATGATAATACCAGTAACCATTTTTTTTAGTGAGGTGTAAGTCAAGGAATTCAATTTAGGGGTGATATAGACATGATTAAACACACTAAAGGTTTGTCGGTATACTAACAAAAGTTGGGGAAAAATGCACTTGTTGGGGGGAAAAAATACTGCAAAAACACCTAAACGAACATGAATGTAAAATTGGTGTTATACTGTAGTGTATTACAGGTACATTTTCAGGCTTACATATGCGTCTTCAACTGTCCATAAATCAAAATAGGTTTCTATCCAGACAGTGCTAGGACAGTCTTCACAAGTCATCCTTCCATTGAGAAATATTTTTGGGGTCAAATAAAAAAAGTCTGTTGGATTGCTTTGTACCTTTTAAATATCCTTCCTTACTTAACAGACAATTAGTTTTCTGTTTCTATTAGTTATGTGTTTAACATGGATTTAACATGGATTTAACATGGATTTGAAGTTAATTGATAAATTGAAAGGTAGCTCTTTCATTTTGGTGCTTTTAAAAAAGATATATTGGCATCATCCTTTGCAAATAAATTCCAGCAAAAGGATAAAGAAAATGTCCTTTCTTTCACGGAAAACAACAGGAGCTGAGTAATTTAACATGACTACGAGGATGTATTTCAGTTTCACCATCGCTGACAATAGGGGCATTATTACCTTGAACATGCAAATAAGAATGTCAGGTTCTGTACACTTAACAGTCCTGTTTTTCTGAGCAAAGTGAAACCAGTAAGCCTCACTTTTTGGAAATGTTACTTTGTGTCTTTCCTTGGCATCCATGAATCTCTAAAACGCAGATGGCCGTCCTGGGGAGCTTTTCTTCAGAAGCTTCAATGGGTTACCCTTAAAACAAGCCCAAAGTACTTGGTACAATTGTGATGTGACTGCTTTAGCAAACAAATGGTTCAATTAAGCATTTTAGAGGCACTTTAAAATGAAAGTTCCACTATACAATTCCAGTCTTGTCCCTTCGTGCCTTGATCGATCCAGTTAAATCAATCGAACCTCACATATTCTAACTATAGAAATGGTCGGGGTGGTTTTGCAACATCTGCTGTATTGCGGTTCTTCAGGACCAGGGTTGCCCCTCCTTTGTTCTTAAGCGTGCCTTATAAATAAGAAAATAAGTGGTGGCAGCTGTATGATTTCTTAGGTCTTTATCTACTGGAGGGTAGGCTCTTTGCCCTAAGTGTTAATGGCAACATTACACTGCTGAAAGTGTGTAATATGGCACAGATTATTCTTGACCCAATTTCAGTGAAATCTGTGTGTTCAGGATAAATGGATTGCATTAGATAACGGCTGTGATTTATGGCAGACTTTGGCATGAGTGAGGTAAAGGGATGAATTTGTGACAGATTGTAGAGAAAGCGACAGCCCCTGTGAATGAAGCTGTTTATTAGTTCCGCAGGGTTCATTATGTCATCAGTTTTTGTAATACTTCACTGGATGGATGTTTGCACACCATCGACTTGCAAGAATCTGCATGACCTGTCAGCTTTGGTGCTTGATTTACAATGTGAGAAGGGCAGAAGAGACCATTTAGCATGAAAGCTCTGGCTGACAACCAATATTTATAAAGAATTGCTTGTGTTATGTATTGCCTAAATGGTGGGTATGAATTACAATTTTTAATAGCAGGGCAATCGAAATGATTTGGAGTAGTTAAACTGGAAAAGACAGCACCTGGCATTGCAGTGAAGATTTGTTGAGATGTGCTGTGCTTCAGGATTCAGCAAGCCAATGTGAAAAGCAAGCACAGCATGCTTTGTGGGATGGTTTATGACTGGAATATCAGCTACAGAATATAAAGAAAATCGAATATGCAGCCTTGAATGTATTTTGACTATTAAAATGTTTAAAAGCTAAATATTTCATGATCGTAGAAGCTGTTCTCTGAAATGGGCCTTTTTTTGTATGGAAACCTGAATGTAGAACTTGGTAGCCATCATTTGGAAATTATATATCTAATATAGTTTTAAAACCTTGGCATTAATAATGCATACCTGTTGAGTTATCTAGCCATCTTCAAAATTCTAAGCGTAACATTTCTTCCTTTCTCCAGGTCTACACATTGTCTGTGGCAGGAGATCGGTTGATTGTGGGAACAGCAGGGCGGAGAGTCCTTGTGTGGGACCTTAGGAACATGGGTTATGTGCAGCAGAGGAGGGAGTCAAGTCTGAAATACCAAACCCGTTGTATCCGGGCCTTCCCCAACAAGCAGGTGAAGACTGAAACTTTGTGTCTTTAATGCTATGTCAGGTTTCTGACTTCTGTGTAATTCAGACATTTCAGATAACAAAAATTGCTATAACTTAAAGATGTTTTTTTAATTCATTCCTGAAAACAATGAACATTTATTCTTTGGTATCTAAAATATCCATTTAACTTAAGCTCTAAAGTACAACTGCTTTTGGAAGCCAGTGTTTTGGAAGCCTTGCAATAGGTCCAGTCTTCTCTATGCATGTCTCTTAATGCCCAGTTTTTCAGTTTCTTTCTGGATTTAGAGACTTTGCCATTTTCTGAGAGAGCAATGGTGACATGCTGATACTTCTGTTTTAGGGCTACGTGCTGAGCTCGATTGAAGGTCGGGTTGCAGTGGAGTACCTGGACCCCAGCCCAGAGGTGCAGAAGAAGAAATATGCTTTTAAATGCCACAGGTTAAAGGAAAATGGCATTGAGCAGGTTTACCCGGTCAATGCTATCTCATTCCACAGTGTGCACAACACTTTTGCCACAGGTATGTATACTGCTTGGGGATGACCTTGTGTCTGCCTTCAAGTGAAGGTAGAATTCATATAGGGTTAAAGAAGTGGGTTAATTAAGCTTTTGGCTCCAATCTTTTTAAGCATTCTAAGGTTTTATTTCATTTTGTCTAGTTTTTATTCTTAGCTTTTTGTTCTATATTTCATAATCCTGACTTGCCATACATTACAAAATGTCATCTGATTTTCAGTGCTTAATATTGAGCCGAAACTTGAAACTGTTGTGGTATGGAGTGCACATTAGTGCCTGAACACAGGATCAGTTGCAGTTAGACTTCTTGATATTTGCAGTTTTTGGCATTGTGAATCCAGTCCTTCAACTTCCAGTGCATTGAACAATACCTTAACACTGGCCGGCGACTTGTGAAAGATTGGATTTTTGTAAAGCTTTAAAAAAAATGTAGTGTCCCCCCTTTTTACAAAAGATAGAATGTGTACATTTTAAGTTCTCTTACGCATTTAAGTAAAGTAAAAGTTTAACTGCTGTTTTTGTCCTTTTGTCAGGGGGCTCTGATGGATTTGTGAATATCTGGGATCCCTTTAATAAGAAGCGTTTGTGCCAGTTTCACCGCTACCCTACCAGCATCTCCTCTCTGGCATTCAGTAATGACGGCACCACTCTGGCCATTGCCTCTTCCTACATGCACGAGCAGGGCGACATCGAGCACCCTGAAGATGCCGTCTATATCCGCCAGGTCACAGACGCCGAGACAAAGCCCAAGTGAGTTTCTTTTGCCAAGGCGATTTCTTTTAATCCCTTTGCCAGCTATCCGTTTATTAATTTTTCTAATTCCATGAATAGAATTATTGATATGGGTAAAGTGCAGCTGCCACTGCAGTCAGTACCGATTTTTATCTTGCGCTCTCCTGAGGTTCAATATCCGCTGGTTGATAGACGTCTGACAGATAAAATATGCCTACTTTTGATTTTTTTTTCCCTCTTGTTTTGTTCTGTGCAGAATGTCAAATTCTCATTCTGTCTCCCTGACATCATGGGAACACGGTCTATTTAAATCTGTTGTCTAATGAGTTCTTATTGTCACTCTGTCTTAGAGCAAATTATAACTCATTGTAAATCAAATGAAAAGCCAAAGAGGAGTTGTTGACAAATTTAAAATCAACTTAAAATACAGCATGATCGCATATTTCACACAAGAAATTGTCCTTTTTTATAATATTTTCTCTCATGGGTTTTTAAAGATATTGAAATCTACAAGATCCTATACATGTGTCAATTGCATTGCTTAACATTTGGGATATCCCTGTAAGGGAGTGTTTAACAGTACTGTATTATGTACTGTTTTTCCAGATAAAACCCACCAGAGTTCTTAAAGCTTAGGTAGCTGAACCAATCAAAGATGTAGACAGTAACTTTTGTACAGGTTAGATTTTTAATGATAGACCGCAAGGAACTGGAAGGTATTACAGATGAGCACTGGGGCAAGTGAGTTGCTAACAGCCCACCTTAACCTTTGGATTTCTAATGAATGGAGAATGTAGCCATTGATGAGGTTCAGTTGAGATTTGGGGGAAATGAACCATTTTGCATAAATATATTTTTTTATTCTTTAGGCAGTTTTTGTTGCTCTTTATTGCAGTGCATTTTATTAGGGACCAAATGTCTCCTTTTTTAACATCAGTTTAAAGAGAAAGCTCACCAATGTTAGTGTAGTTGTATGTATATGTACATAAAGGGAACTAAAGATGTACATTAAAATGGTCATAGTTAAGGGACTAGTGGATGAATTTTGGAGGCCAGTTCTTGAACTTTAATAAGCCACACATTGTAAATAGTTTCTTTGTTTTTTTTACAGAAGATTAAAAGCTACATGACCTTAGTATCTGATTAGTAGGGGGGGGGTAAAATTGCTTATGCACAAGCAGTGGTCAAGCTTAAATATTTTACATAATTATAGTCCAGGACTTCTTTTGTGGACATTTCCATTTCTCCTGTTCAATTCACAAGGAGGGTATGGATTGCCAGTTATGCATAAGTATTCAATAGATTGGTTTCTAGAAGATGGCCTCAGAAGTGGTTTCAGCTTCTGAAGTAAGACTGTCTCTGATTTATCAGAAAATATAAAGCTTTAGTAGTCAGTCTTGACATGATTTCATAACTTCAGCAATTCTCTATTAGTAAGGGTTCCCAGAGGTGGGTGGTAGGGATGAGTATGTAATACGCTGACAAAATGCAGAGCTATGAATCTGCTTTTGAAAATTTTAAAGCAATTGCAATGCATTAAGACAGGCAACTCTCAGGACCTGTTTCTGTCTTTAACTGAATTTGAGAAAACTGTAACTAGGTTTTGATGCAGCCTTGTCATTTGTAACCTATACAATCTTTCATTTATTGACTATAATGGTCAAAAGCTGGTTTGAGCTAAACAGATTTTTTGTGATTCTGCTTTATGTCACCAGAAAATGGGGACTGCATACATATAAATAGCACTCTGTTTGGCGCCTCAGAGGGGTGGTTTTCAGCCGTTTCGTCATTGCTGTAACCATTTATTTTTATTGGAACCTAAAAAGATGCTCTTAAAAATGCATACATTTACAAAGCTCATTTCTATTGTTAATCTGAATAGGCTTTTAATGGGATAAAGAGATTTCTCTTGGATAATCCTTTTAGAAAATGTTTATCAAACAGGTAATGATACTACAGAAGTTCTCAAACTGGGGATGTGGGAAGCTAAAGGAAAAGTCTTTGTTCTGGATAGTAGTACAGCTATTCCATGGCTATCAGTATCTTAAAAACAGCTCTTACTGCTGCTGGATTCTAGATGGTGCTATGCATTTGAAAATGTTTGCATGCTGTTGGTGAAGATTGGAGTTATGAGCTTTAATCGTTTTTTCTTTGCTATGCATATTCATGTCCTGATTGCATGAGACTCTGAATCCATCCCTAGGTTTTGTTGGCACTAAAGAAATTTTATCCTGTTGAAAATTCTTTTAATCTTGTTTTAGTTTTAGATGTTCTTGAGATTTCTCTAAATTTTCAAATTTCCTTAGTTTTCCCTAGATTGGTTTTTAGAGATTTTGCTTGAAAAATGACCTTTAGTATAGAACTAACAGAATCAACGATGCAAAATATTAATGATAAATATAAAGTCAAGGAAAAGCCTAATCCTACCAAGCCAAAAAACTCCATTCTTTGTAGAAAAAAGATATTACTGTCATCAAATGTCTCAGTAAAGTGCTTCAGTTCTAACTCCACTTGGGTTTCCTGATTTCTTGATGGTACTTGCTTTTGCCTTTATTGTAGAACGTTATCTTTAGAGTGAAGAATCCTTTGTATACCAATCATATACACAACTACCCTTATCTCTCATTTGGAACTATTACCTGATGAAAGCTAATCACTGTACATAAGGTGACTGCTCTACATCTTTTAGTCAGTGAGTGGGGTGTTTTAGATTGGCTTGATTCTAATAAGGAATGCTGACCGCAGAAAGAATAGTGTGCCTGAAAGAAAGAACAGCTATTTTTTTAGCTTTATTGCAGGAAGTAAAATATAGGTCATGTATGGTGCCTGCAAAATCAGTAAATTCTCCTAAAGCAACTGTGGGATCACTCAATTCCTGTAGTTATTTTAAGGTAGTTGCTACACCTAATTATGGTAAAACATTTTATCCCGCATTAAGACTTTCATTACTTTTGATTATGATCTCTTACTTGCTGTTTAAGTATTTACGTTTATGAGTAAATTGAGTGGTAGTTTAGATATATCTTCACTTTAAATGCATTGATTGTTCTCCTTATGTTTGCTGAAAATGTAGCTCTAAATATACACTGAAAGACCTTAAGACTTACACTTTTGGACTCTACAAAGATGGTTTTCTTGGCACATCACAAAACTGGCATGTGAAAAAAAATTGAGAAACCCTGTTTCATGGGTTGATCTGGAAGAACCTTCTTTGTCTTTAGTAGAAAACACAAAATTTAAACAACATGCTCTTGAGTTTCTCTTTTGAGTTGTCAATTAAGAACCTTTCATTGAGAATGACGTGTTGGGTTAAAGTATTGAAGCCATTGTAAAAATCGGAGCCCCTCTGTAACCTATGAAAGTGATATTCACCACAGACATGGTGTTGTCCTGATGAAAATGCGGTTTCAAACAGAGCTGCAACTTTAATTTACACGAGAAAGAGTATTGCATCATCACTGTTGGGCATATGCATTGAAATCTTATCTATTACATTAAAGAAAAATAAACTTTACATTTAAAAAAATGTTCATAATGTAATCACAATCAGTGTTACATAGTCGTTAACCAGCTGGGATGAAGGATGTGGACTCTGGCATAGACTGTCTATGCTTTCCTCCTGGAAGGTGGTCTTCAAAGAGCAGTTCACTTTCTTCACACTGGGAGTGGGAGAGTGCTGTGACAAAACCACAAGTTCACAGCTGCCCTATCAGCCTCATGGGGCCTGTAGTGATCATCCCTTATTAGCTAAACCAAGCTTACCCACTTCTGCTGGCTCTTGGTTAATATTAGGGTCGCTTCAAGGCCTTGTGATGGTGAAATTGACCAGAACCATTAATGAGCTGAACCTACATCTGTGTGGCTGGCCAGTTGGAATCCCCCATCATGTTTACCATGTCTACCTGCTTTTTCCAGTCTTCGACTAAATGAGTGCTGTCAGTGTACACAGTAGTTGAGATATTTCAGACACTCTAATAAATCTTTCTAATTTAAAACACACCTTTCTGCATATAAAACAGCCTCATAGCATGAGTTTGGGGGAAAAAAACCTTAATGATCCCATGGCTTGTAAAACGATCAGCATTTTTTTTCTGTGGTAACGTACAGAATCTTTTCTGTTCAAAAGCTGCAATGCTTAGGAAACCATCGGTTTCCTCAGTCTCATTCTAGTGTTTTTCTCCTCCACAGATCAACATAAACACAGCTCGGAGTGGTCTCGTTCATTCGTCACGCTTTTTTTTACCATCCTGAAGCTTACATCACTTGGAATATCTGCTGGCATCCAGTTGAGAATCTTGAATATATGTCCTGCTTACATTCTGTGCTTCTTTAGAACCATTCTTTGCTATCCCCGTTTTTCAAAAAGTTTTTTGTTGTATAGAAATGACTGTCTGCCAAACCCGACATTTTGTTTTTTTTTCTGTTTTGTATTTTCTTTACACCTATTCTGTCTGTGAAATTTATATGTATAGATTTCTTCCTACGCGTACAATACAACATTCTGTTTCAGTGCTCTTATTTTGTGGTGCTGAGGGTCAAATTGATAATTTCAAGCCTCAAAAACCAAATTTCTTCACAAAACCTCTAAGTGTTACATCAGTATACATCTTATGTATTATTTGGCTTTTGTATGTTTTACTGAAACGTACTGGCTCCTTAATGCAACTAATTACCCATACACCTTATCTAAAATGTCATGTTGTATTTGGTCAGTATATATGTAACTGTCACAATTTTACACAAAAGGAAAATAAATGGTTTTACTTTAATTTTATTTGCATTGGTTTGTGTGATCGTGTGTACGAATAAAAGCTTCAAAATACAAGAAGTGTATAATGATTAATGTTCAGGGTCTAAAACTAGATTTTTCAACTTGGAAAATATTGGTCAGATTGTCAAAAGTGTAAGATCAAATATTTCAGAAATATGTAAAATCCATACAAATCCAAAGTGGCTGTGCAAAAAGGCTAGACCTCGTGGAATGCTGGTGTGCTTTTTGAAAATCTAATATTGCGGTCAGTTGTACTTGCCCTTTGACTTTGTACTGTGATAAAATCTGAAGGACATCTGTGGGATAGACCATCTGATCTGAATCTGCAATCTGGTGTGGGGGGTGGTCGCTGACCAGTCCTGAATTCACATTTCCCAAACCTCTTCCATGAGGTTGACTTTTGAATGCAGTTTAAAAAGTTTTCTTCAATACTCAAAAATGACCAGATATCCAAAAAATATTAGTAGCTGGAAAAGCTTTGTGGGTCTGGCTCTCCTTGTGGTCAGGCATGTTGGTTCAGTGTGCTCTGATCTGACTAGTTATATTGGTCAGATCAGAGCCTTTATTTCTGTTTTTAATTGGACATGTCTGTATTTGAAACTTGAGGCAAAAAAATCAATGGTTGTATATATGCAAAAATAGTTTAACGCATTCGGTTGGTGTGGAAGCATACCACAATGCATTTATATATATATATAATAAGCTGGCTTATCTATCTGGTTAGCATAATATTGAATTTATGATCCCATTGTGTTTTGGATTAATGGCAGTTACTTTCTAGTCCCAGTCACTTTGCTGTTCTGTCTGACCCACTCTTGGGGATGGTTCTTTTAGTATGTGAATTGCTGGGTGTCTTCTCCCTGTTCTTGTCAGAATTTAGTCAATTTCACCTGAATCGTGCCATTCAGAATTTCTAACTGTCCGGTAATCATTTGGAATACCACAATGTTTTTAATGCATGCAAATATAATTTATCAAAATGATTATAAAAGATTATCAAAATCTTTTCTGTGCAAGAAAAGCTCTCCCCCTTTTCCCCAATTACAAAAATCCTAACTGCTATTTTATAATTTAGAAGCCACTCTATTTTTTAATATATGAATGGGTAATTAATACGTATTTTCCCCTTTGAATGTCCTACACTTATTTCTCATCTTTTCTTTGAATTATGGGACTAATACTCCAGAGCTTCTCTTCAACAGTTGTTTGCAGTTGTTTGAAGCCCATTTCCCCCTTTCTCCGAGACCCTTTAGAAAAGAACTGGAAAGATAAGGCCTCAAATTATTCCATTTAAGAGGTACAATTTTTGTAATGGGTCTTGCAGCAGTCTGCAGAAGTGCAGGCAGATTCTTCAATATCCTGGGCATTATTTGCTCGTTTAGTTAAATGATGTTTCTAATTCCCTCATAATTACTTGTAATGAGGCACTCTTTCTCATTTTGATGCGACTTTAGCTTAATATAAAATGGCATTCTTTTTAGGGATAATTACCACTCGTAAGCTGGAGAGAGAGAGGGGCTGGGGTTTGTTTAGAATATGGCAAATTGCTTTGTTTCCTGTCATCTTGACTTCCAGCAAATTAGAAAATTAAGTTTCTCAGCTGGGCATTAGAACCATTTCAGAAGGTTTTTTTTCTCCTCCCCCTTTCCTTGGTGCATTCACATCTTTTGAAAATATCGGGGCAATTATATTGGAGGAAAGATTCTCTTCAGAAGTGCTCTTATTATTTGCATTAAGGTGGAATAATAGGAATAGTCTCTGGTTTGCCCTCAATGGTAATGTTACTTTTTCAAGATTTTGTTCAGTCTTAATAGTAATCTTGATAAAACAAGCATCAAATTGTTAAAATGTATATAAGTATATCTTGACATACACAACTGTTTAAAACCTGATGTACAAAAAAGTAGTTATTCACCTTCTGAAACATGCTTCAATAGAACGTACTGTCTTTCATTAGTTTCTGCTGATATGAACACACAGTATGTTCAGATCCCTCAGCTAACAACAACTAGCTTCTTTATAGCCTTTTTATTGCATTCTGCGTTCTTGTAATTCTTCGAACAAATACATTTTCTGACAGGTTGACTTTGCAGGTTCAGCTAACCACTGGATTCATCCTGCAGTAAACCTGCTGGTACATTGTTCCTTTAAAGACCCAGCAACAGTTAAGTAACGCTGTGGTCCAGTGGTGAGGGTTTAATTTCTAAGTGCTGAGGTGTTGCAGACAGTTTGGCTCTGCATGAGGTTGTTACATGACAATTAAAAAGGAGGGATATGTGCTCCAAGAGGCTGTCACGTACATCTACCAAAACCACAAAAGGGTCTTATGTTTACAGAGTGTACAAATGACCTTCAAGCCAATTCACAGTGTTTAAATATGGTTTGGCGGATATCCTTGAAAAGGCAGTGCACTCAATTCATTGCTAATACTCTAATAAGCTGATGCTGCTGTTCAAGATCATAATCTCTACATAAATAGAGAAATTTAAGCCATGACTTTCCCCCCCCCCCCTCTCTAGAAATGTGTAACCTATAGGAGGTTAAAAAGGAGCTAGTTCACTACAGTCCTTTATTGAGTGATAAAAATATCCAGTCGGTCACTGTAAATATGAATTGAATGTTATATTTCATAACCAAATTGGTTTAAAACAGATTTAGAAAATATTTTCAGTTATATGGTGTAGACTGAATAATGATTGTTGTAGTTCATAGGCTTTTAGAATTACGTATCCAAAATGCTTTCTGCATTTAGACTGCTCAAAAGTAATCTCATTCCTTCAAATGTATAGTGAATTATGGATTCTCTCTCAATGAACTGTCAGGCTTTTCCTACGGCAGGCCTGTTCAGTGGGAGCTCCCAGACTCTATATCCAAAGGCTGACCAGTGACATGGACGACCCAAACAAAGAACAAAAGAACAGTTAGGCGTATCCCCAAAGTACAGGTTTTATTCATTTTATTACCTTATCGTCTTATCAGGAGGTATGTTTAGATCGTAATTTCCTCTGGAGAATAGCCTGGGAGTTAACTATGGTGAGTGTCATGAACTGAAGGTAAGAGTTAATGACAGACAAGGTCAGTCCTGCAGAGAGTGGCTGTGGTGTTCCCAGAGGTTAAATACCAAGAGTCAAACAGCCCTGTCAGATGTTGACTAGTTCATCTCCAGTTTTAACTATTTTTTTTCTTACAGCCTCCAGTTGTTCTTTCAACAATTCCCTGGAATTGCTCTAAATCTCTGGTCTATATGTTTATACGTTAAAGGAAGCCTTTCTTTCAACATCTTCTAGCAAAACAGTCAGTGCATACAAATTCCACTGAAACCTGCTAAAAAGCAGCACTACATTTAAAAAGTTTCATGAAAATGGGAGCTGTGTGCTAGTTTTGGAAAATGTCCTACTGTTAAGGCCATTTCAATGCCATTTGGCAAGTGTTGAAAAGTGAACTGTAAGTTTCTCACTTACAGTGCTGTGAAAAAGTACACTCCATGAAAAGGCGTGTGTTTTTCAACATATTTGCATGTATAGATATTTGATCTTCATTTCAACAATATTGATAGATAAAGTTGATCTAATTTAACAATGAAATGTATTCTTTGCAATCATTTGTTCAACAGAAAAAGTCAGAAATGCAATTCTCTGCTGTGGAAAAAATAAGTACACCCCCTAGCTTCAATAGCTGGTGTTGCCTCCTTTGGCAGAAATCACTTCTTGTAGGCTTTTCATATAATTGTCTATCGGTCTATTACGTCGACATGGAGATATTTTTGCGCACTCCTTCAATTGTGTGATGTTTGAGGGCTTTCTTGCATGTACTGCCCGCTTCAAGTCCCCTCACAGCATTTCTATGGGGTTAAGATCTGGGCTTTGACTTGGCCATTCCATTCCATTCTTTTGTGGATTTGCTTCAGTGTTTTGGGTCATTGTCTTGTTGCAAGGTCCACTTACGGTTCAGCTTTTTGACAGATGGCCTCACATTCTCCTCAAGTACTATGTGGTACAATGTGGAATTCATGGTTGACTCTATGATGGCACACTGGCCTGGCCCTGAGGCAGAAAAGCAGCCCCAAACCATAATGCTTCCACCGCCATGCTTTACAGTTGGTATGAGGTTCTTTTGGTCTAAGGCAGTTTTTGGTTTTCGCCAAACATGACGTCTGGTATTGTGGCCAAACAGCTCTACCTTTGTCTCATCCATCCAGAGCACATTGTTCCAGTAGTCCTGATCTTCACCTAGGTGTTGTCTGGCAAACTTCAGTCGTGCATCTATATTCTTTTTTGAGAGCAGAGGCTTCTTCCTTCCTGACCTCGCATGTAGGGCAAAGTTGTGCAGTCTCTTTCAGATGGTTGACTCATGAACTTTGACATTGACTGAGTCTCTTGGAGACTTCCTGCAGCATCTTTCGGTCAGCTCTTGGACTGAATTTGGTGGGACGACCTGGCCTGGATAGATTGTGAGTGGTTTGAAATTTTCTCCATTTGTAGATGATCTTTTGGACAGTGGAATAATTGACTACAAATTGCTGGGAAATGGCTTTAAAACCCTTCCCAGAGTCAGAGGCATCAACAATCTTCTGAGGGCCTCGGAGAGCTCATTTGATCTTGGCATGATGTAGCCACACACCTCAACCAGATCAAACCAAACCACAGGTTTCTGATGTTTATATAAGACAGTGCCCTCCAAGCTACTCTCTAATGATGTTCTAATCATTTGCACCTATTTTGGTGCACCTGATTCTAATTTTAGGCATTTGATGCAATGATAAAGGTAGGGGTGTACTAACTTTTTCCGCACAAAGAAAATGCATTTCTGTTGATTTAAATAGTACAAATGAGTGCAAAATGTAATTTTTATGTTATTTTTAAAATTAGTTCACCTTTATCTATCAGTATTGTTGAAATGACGATCAAATATCCTTTTGTCCAAAAATGTAAAAAAAGACAAACCTTTTCATTTTTGTGTGCTTACTTTTTTACACCATTGTATATGTTTGCAGCAGGAGGATTTCCTCCTGTAGTATACAAGAAATTTGAATTTGGTATTTCAGACCAATTTCTTTTTTGGGTCTACCTATCATCCATAATGAGGAATGTTGTGAGGATTGTGGGGTGGGGATGATGAAAAGATTTTCTTTCAGTCCAAAGTATAACTGTCTGCTGACCTAGCTCCCTCCAGCTATCTGTCTCACAATGAGCAGAACAGACTATCACCTGACAGCTAATTAGGCATTTGTGATTACCCCAGTTGAAAGTAATCCATTGTCTTGGAATAAAAAAAGCACAGGGTCATTTAATTCTGTTTGAAGTGTCACTCAGTAAAACACACCGCTATTTCCACTGCTTTTGTGTGGCTTCTGTCAAGATTTTTTCCCTTTAAATAGTGCTTGAGGCTAATATTTTTATCTGTTGGGTTTTTTTTTTTAATAAGGCATGAAGTAAACTTCTCACAGCAATTGTAATTTGGCTACTAAGCAAGGAACATTTTTTGAATTATTGGGTGTGTTATCACTTGTCATTTCTTTAACATGAGTCTGTTCTAATTAAACCTCCCTTTTCTCTTTCTGAATGCCAAAAAACTGGAAGCGGCTGAAATGTGTGCAACTGCTTTGGTGTAGCAAAGGTAAAAACTGAAGCAGGTATTGTGTGCCTTGCCATTTTATTTTTTCCTACCTAAAAGCTCAATGATTTTCTAGTTGTAGTTAATTCAATTCCCATTAACTCTCACACACTGGGCTCTTTGCTGGTCTTTTCTTTAATAATCGGCAGTATTTGTGCGTACTTGTTGCCGGGCCCTATCTGCCACCTGCTGCCAGTGCTGTTTCCTGAGTACTGGGTGAGTCTTGAGGAAGGGGCTTGGCCCACACCCTTGCTTCTCTGAATTGATGACTTGTGAATGAAAGGCTCAGTGATGTCTTATCAGAAAAAACAAAGTATTATTGCTACCTGCTTGGTGCGGTACAATCGTCTTTCTATTAATAATTTAATTCCCATAACTTATGTCTTATTTTCTCTGGTTGGAATGGATGATCCAAACATTTTTTTTAACCTATTTTGCACGAGGCGCCGGTATGGTACCTCTGAAACGAAAAAGTCATAGTCGAGTTCACAGTCTCAGCATGTTGTATTATGGCGGGGAATCCATAAATACAGCTTATTTTACATAGACAACCAGTACATGCTAATGGCTAACACAAATGAGAAAGCTGAAAAAGAATTTAGTGGAAGGTGGGGACCCAGAGTTTTAACCGCATTAAAAACGGACTTGACTGGCTGCAGTTCAAAGGATCACATGCTACTTCCATGACACGGGACGCAATAAAAACACCGTTGCTAGGGCATTTTCTTCTGCAGATGGGAAAAGCCAGTTGTTTTTGGAATACCTTAGGGTACATGTCATCTTTTTATCTGCAATTGTGAAATAAAAACTATGTACATGCCCATAAAGACTAGCTTGTAGAGGAAAGTGCCATATAATTGTGTCCTGGCAATTACTGGGATTTTCATTTTCCCCCCTAGCGAAGCAGTCCAAGTTAAAGGGCTTGTGTGTGTGTGCCTCTAAGCATACAAGTGTGGGGGACCCAATTTTCTCTTTGAAAACACATTTGTAACCATTAGTTGAGTGTTGGGTTTCAAGCGCAGAGTGCCTTTCCACTGGCGGTGTCAGAGTCCCCCCTCCAGCAGCATGTTGGCTATAGGGGCTGTAGGCTGGAGCCACACTGTCCCACTGACCATGCATCACGGCAGGCAGGGAGTAACCCGAGCTCACCCCAGCACCGCCGCTGCCTGCCCCACTGCACCCTGCGCAGCTTCATTCCAGCCCCAGGGATGCTTTTAAAGAGATTTGGCGAGTGAGAAAACATCTCTTCAAAAGAATTGTAGTTACATTAGAAACTAATTAGCAGTGCTCAGGGCTATGGATCCTCTGCCATATTTTACACAGAAAACAATCCATCTCTTAACTGGGCACAGATTGGAATACCACTGCACAATATTCCACAGGCACACACCTTCTCTAAATAAACAGGGAGACTCGGTAGAGGCTAGAAAGTGACAGAAATGCCACAGGTCACCTGGCTTTTCACAGGACAGCTTGTTGGTGACTGATGAACAAGGGAAAGTAGAAGTAGCACAAGGGAAAACTACACAGGTGTTTGCTCTGATGGAGGTGATAACATTCTTCAGGTGCAAAATAAAAAAATAGTTTGCCCCAGAACAAAATTAATGTTTTACCTGGAGCACCTGATTTTCTAGGGATATACTCTCTTCTGTCACATCAGACTTTTTTCAGAATGCATCTATGGGTATTAAGAAAGGTTATATTTGTAAACAAAGTTCTGTGCTAAAATTCAATAGATTAGATGCAAATATCCCTTTAAAGCCCATTCATGTGTTTGGAACAATAGTTTCTTTGGTAGTACGTCCTCAATTATTTCAAGAAGGAAATGTTTGGATAAAATGATGCAAGTTCTAAACTATAATGGGACTCTGAGATTTAATGAGGCAATTTCTCATTTAAAATTAAAACCTATTTCAAAAAAGTTAAGACAGGCATTAAGAGAGGCTTGAGTTCTGGCCAAAAGGGTATGTAAACTTCTACTGGACATTTGTCCGCTCATGGAGATTTATAACAAGACATAGATGTTAGATCTTATTGGAGAAAAAAAGGCTTCTCTTGCTGACAAGAGAAATACTACAAACAAAAGAAACCATTTCTGAAATCATTTCAGGCTGATTTTTTTGGTCATCAGTGCATTCAGCTAGTACCCCTTGCTTTGCCACCAATATCATCTGTTTTCAGTGTATGATGATTCTGTATACAGTAGGTATTGGGCGTAAACCATGAAATCCTGAATATGAAAATTATTCTTATTGTGAGGAACTTCTGAACCACAGATGTGAAATGTGTTTGGAAATGACCTTCAAATCATGAAAAATCTTTTTGAGTCAAAATGTAGGTCGAAATTAGGAAGTATATTTAGACAAACCTTTTTTAACTAATGTTATCAGGTTAGTAGACTTTTATCAGCATTTTTATTACTTTGTCTTGTTTACGGAAAGCATTAACTTTGCCACAGTTATTTGCTGACAAGTGAATTACAGACCTAAAACCTTTGTTATACATTAAGAAGCTTTGAGTATTTATCATTTGTGTCTTTTCAGACTTCAACTTGAAACGTGAACTTTGAAATTCCTAATTGTGAGTAATGATAAGCATGTCTAGTGAAGTTCACACAAGGGATGTCCATACTGCTGTTCATAAATCTATAGATTTACCTGTAGATATGGGTACTGTATATACAGTATATTGGATGTTCATATTTTGTATAGTTTGTGGTTTTTGTCCATATTTGATAGCCAAATTTGAAAAATTGCTGTGCTGGCCAAAACACACATGCATGAAGTCTGCAAGAATCATGACTGCCTGTTTTGATCATTTCTAAAATGTGCTTCAAATGCAAATATGACCCATAATGAGTTGGCATGTTTGCACCAAGTAACTCTTCTACATTACATAGCTATGAAGAAAAGGTTTTTTCATGCCTAGGACCATTCAAAATTAACATACTGTATTGTTTCAACCTAATTTTGTGTTCCTTTTTGTCTTTTTGGATTTATGCAATTTGGTACATCGTGAATGGAGATCTTTTGTTATGTGTTTTGAAAGTGGGGGTTGACGTTTGTCTTTTGTCTTTAATTTAATGAAGGAAGTTGGTCAACATCATACATTATTTAAAACACTGCTGAGGAGCATACAGAACTCAACAATACTCCATGGCTTACTAATCACAATCTAATTGAAGAGTTTTAAAGGGAGTAATTAAAAAGGAATAAGAATCTAGTTTGCATCTCAAATGCTTTGGTAAATAAGAAGAAACCACCACTTGTTGCAAATGATTTAAAAAGATTTTTTTAATAAAGTAGCGTTTAATTTCCAAGACAGTTGTTTCAACTAAACACATGGCAATTAACTTAATTTATGTTTTTGCGAAGGCTGGTATACTTATAAATGATAATGGCAGCGTTTCTGGATGGGTACATTAGGTGGCTTACCTTTGATTTAGTGCATGTGCTGGTGAAAGCTTTTCTCTTCAGATCTCAGGCCCTTTTCACATCCACTAGAGGGGCATAGGGATTAAGCAGTGTCCCACCTGCTCTATTCAGTGGGTCTAGGACTTGGCGCCATTCTGTGGCACAATGCAAAGACAGGTCTCTCAACAGAGCTCTGTCCAACAGAGAGAACAGGCACCTGCTGTCTCGCAGTCCTCTGCCTTTATGAGGTTCCAACTGGACAGACCTCCAGTATCACAACAAAGAAGCACTGAAGACCTGCTATGAGTGTTCCCAGGAAAACTTCTTTTCTCAGGCTACCACAATAATGTGTAACTGAATGAATTAGAGGTTTGTGTGGTTGCCAGTCCATAATTTAAAAGCTAATTTGTAGAAAGGCTGTTTTTTTATATAGCAATTCAGTTAGTCTGATTTTTTTTAACCAAACAACACAAACCCTTAAGTAACAAACTCAAACTTTAGGGTTATGTCTTGTCATTTCCTCTGTAACCCAGCCTCACACCTGTCTGCAGCCCTGTCTCATGCCTCGTTCCCTCGCCACGCACAGCTCTCTAATTCAATAACAGCTCACTGTATATTCATTACCGCAATAAAGGAGGCCCACAATGTATTCAAAGTCTGTAATACAATCTGAAGGTTTCGCATCACTTGATCTGGTCTCACTGGTCATTTATCCACAGCACTTGATTGTATTTCTTATAAGTAATATTATTACTGATGTGTAAATCGCCCTCAGACAGCCATTAAATGTTATAAACTATCTAGGATGGCAAAGTGAGGTCAAGTGTTTCATTTCAGCGCTGAGTGGAGGCAAGTTGAAATAAAAAGATGGCAGTTGGAGATGGTGACAGAGCCAGACTTCTGTTCCTGGTATCATCGTGCTCCCAAATGAGCTAGAGGGGATGAATTGTCTCCTTTTGTTTGTAACCTTTCCTATGTTCCTATGACTCTCAAGTCCACCTAGAATATTTGATAAAATGATAAGTTAACTTATGTTTTTAAGCCTGATGGTTCAAATGGTTCAAATTATGCCAGTAGCCATATCACTCTGCAACTCACAACTGGCGGCCCACTGAAGCTAAGCAGGTGTGAGCCTGGTCAGTAGCTGGATGTGAGACCTCCTGGGAAAAACTAAGGTTGCTGCTGGAAGGGGTGTTAGTGGGGCCAGCAGGGGGTGCTCACCCTGTGGTCTGTGTGAGTCTTAATGCCCCAGTATAGTGATGGGGACACTATACTGTAAACAGGCGCCGTCCTTCAGATGAAATGTAAAACCAAGGTCCTGACTCTCTGTGGTCATTAAAAAATCCCAGGGCGTTTCTCGAAAAGAGTAGGGGCGTAACCAAATTTTCCATTGGCCCTTACCAATCATGGCCTCCAAATAATCCCCATCTATGAATTGGCTTCATTACTCTGCTCTCCTCCCCACTGATAGCTGATGTGTGGTGAGCGTTCTGGCGCACTATGGCTGCCGTCGCTTCATCCAGGTGGATGCTGCACATTGGTGGTGGTGGAGGAGAGTCCCCATTACCTGTAAAGCGCTTTGAGTGGAGTGTCCAGAAAAGTGCTATATAAGTGTAATCAATTATTATTATTAAATAATAAAAACCTTAAAATCTTAAAATATTTCTATTGATATGAACTAAACTCTGATACTACTGTACCTGACCATGTGCAATGGAATGGCCAAGTTAAAGTTACATATGTTTTACGAGTGCAAGATTAGAAACACGGTGATGAGCAATTGGGCAATTAGAGACTGAGCTATCAGGTTATAGCCATTTCTGTGGGAGGGTTAACCTCATAGGTCGTGAGTCAGTGATCAAAGCCGGCCCTTTGTGAAGGTGATGTAGCCTGGGAAGCTGTGATGCTCCTGCCCAGACCTTTGCAAATGAATCTAGTCATTGAAATAAATGGGTTCTTGGAAGACATGAAGAGCATGTACAGTTGAGTCCTGTGTCGACAAGATGACCAAGGGGGGTACGGAGGGGGACAGCTGGTTTAAGTTGCCCATAGCCATTGGTTTGCTGAGGCCATAGACCTGCAGAGATCAGGGGCCAAAAGGTGGGACTGACCAGAGATATCATGGTGACTGTAGAGCCTGTGGGGTGAAATCCAGTCTTTGAACTTGCCTGAAGAGGTGTGGGATGCAAGTGCTTGTTTGGCTCTATTTCTTTGCTTTGTGTTTCCTAATACCACAATCAGAATTACTAGGATCAGAGGATCATGATCAAAGTGACATATTTTACTAGTGCTGTAGTGTATTTCCTCATCGCGGGACTTGTACATTAAAAATGCTGCATGAAATTGCATATCACTGAATTGAACTGGATTCAGACAGAAACTGCAAAAATAAGACTTCTAGTCTCTGTTATTTGGATTCCAATAAAATTTATTAGGACAATGATCACCTGTCAGGTAAGAGAGCAATAAAGGCCGGTTCCTGGGTTTGGAAAACAAAGTGAAGTTGAAAAGCATAGAAAAATGCAGCACTGCAGGGATAGTCTATGTCAAGCCACTGTGAGTGATGGGCGGCTTGAATATGCTGTCATCATCTGTCAGGTGGAAGAACACAGGATAGGAAATGTATTCAAGCCTTCAGTGTTTATCCCCTTTAAACAGAATTATATTGCAAGCCTTTCAGGACCCCCTCATTGTTTGCCCGCTATGGCCATGAAACCTCTAGTGTTATTTAGTGTGTTCATGGCCACGGGGCAGTGGGTGCAGTTTGCCCTTCCTGCAATTAGTATTCATAGTTAGCTAAGCAGAACTAATGCAGCACATCTTTGAGGCTCGGGTTACCAGGTTCCAGGTTTACCTGCGGGGAAGATTAAACTATGCCCCCCCATATATATCGGTTACTGCCTGTATTACCAAGTGTGTTATTGGTAATTTCCTTTGAATGTCAACAAAAACAGTAAGTCTCTTAAGTTTTTAAGCGGGTACTTTCTGGATAGCAGATCCTGAATGTTAAGCTTATTCATAAGCCTTCTTTCATTTTCACACATGGATATGATTGGTTTATTATGAAGAAATATCTGGGAATGGCTTACATCAACGTTGAGAATTTGCAGAAGGTGCTTGGGGAGGTCTGGCCATCTAATACTCAGTAAACTGGGTTCCATTTGGTTTAACTGCCAAAGACTCAGGTAGATCAAGGGCAGATGATGATTTCAACTTTCCTTTTACCCCATTGATGCTACTCTATGTAATTGTAGTTCTTACATAAGTAACATGCTGAGCAGAGCCTAGAGAAAATGTTTTCTACAGGAAAATGTCCTGTAGAACTGCTTGATTTTGTGTGGCTGCAGTGTTTTTGAGTTCCATTTGCTTCAATAAAAATACAGTCAATCTAAAGGCAGAGAATATGCAATATGTAGCTCAGTGCACGTGTTTGGTGCAGTAAAATGGCCAACTGATAGTGTAGCCCACTCATTGTATTGAAGCACGTTGAAGCACTTGGCATTCAAAAAGTATTCCATTTGAGGCTGTTACAAAAATTCTCTGGTGCCATGTCAATCAGTAACCATGTATACAGGAAGTGAGCTTCACCACAGGCTGGTTCAATGCTCAGCACCACTCCTCAATCCTTGTCTTTCTAATAATCTCCAGATGAGCATGGTTTATCAGTTAGCCAGCAGTACAAGTGGCCACTAATGTACCTGCTTGATCAGCACAGTCACTGCTTAAGCAGTAAAACAATAAAACAGAAAAAATCTGAACTCTTTGTCTCGCCTTGATAAAAAAGATATTTTTCTGTGACAAAATTGTCTAATATTTTAATAAAATATTTTATAACTAATTTTACTGTATTCCTTGTAAAAGGCTTGTGTTTCAGACTTTACCTATTGTTAACTTGTTATGTGTTGATTTTCAGTGTGAAAATCTATCCAGGGGAGGTTGCAGAATCTTTTATTATTCTGTCACAATGAGTGCACAATGGGAGAACACCTGGTAAGTGTGGACACTGCCTGGGAGTGACAGTGTGAAGATGTCAGATTCCTCTCTAAGAACAATTGATTTGAACCGATCTAGATAAGTGCAGTCTAAGTGTAAAAGCACTTGCTGACTATTTATACAAGGCATTAAGTCAACATGTACAGTGGGACATGTTATTTCATGTAAGGCTGCATTCTTCCAAGTGCTTTGGGTATTTAAAGCAGTACAGCAAAGCATGGTTGAATGGTGCTGTCACTTGCAAAGCTGTAAGAAGGCAGATCATGACAACAAGCATACTGTGTGTGTAGTCTGGTATTTCAAGAGCATTTGGGAAACAAACTGCTTCAGGATTAGTTTCAAAGACTTCACTGTACAGGGAGAAGTTGGGCTTTATAAAGGTCGTGTTTTTGTGGGTTTTGATTCACTTAGACTAGATGGTGGCACCATGTAGGTGACTATATGGAATTTTATTGATGTTGAAACTCTGGAAAACCCTGATTCGTGACCCCAAAAACAGAGTTCTATTAGCCTGTGCTTTTTTCTAAGCCTTTCTAAGACAACAAACTTCTGTTCTATCCTGTCTCTGTCCTGTGTGGGGACTCAGAATAGGCGCTTCTTACTGGGAGCAATTATAGATCCATGTGTCCATTTTCAGCAAAGGGGCTTTAGTTGTGTTTCATGATTGAAGCACTTGCTCCTGCCTGGACAAACAATGAAGTTACCTTCTTTTTTCCAAAAGTTAAACCTTCCTTATTGTGGCATGAAGATTAAGCAGATAAAAACAACACATTCACTAGAAATATATTAAATAATGTAAACTGAGGCATAACAACTTCTATTTTCAGAAACCAGTTTCTTGTGCGTGAGTCTCAGATATAAACCCCAGCAGAGAAATATGTTAAAGATGTTTCCTCAAGCGGCAGTTTTTGAAGTCTGTTTTATTTTGTATGCCCCTGAGATAAATGGCCAAGGAATGTCTGATAGCTTACTTGTTGCATTTGTTACACTTTCTTGGTCCTGGTTTCAGCCTACAGATGAGGCACCTTAGGAAAGTTAAATAGTGCCAGGGATGTTCAGTGTTGACATTCAGCACAGGACGATGAAATCTAAACAGATTTTTTTTTAATATACCAAATCTATATATCTGTTGGACATCATTTAAAATAGTGTTTGAAAAAATATCCCAGTCTTTATAGATCATTATTAGTGATAATATTCATGGAAGAATATGTAAAATGAGGCAAAGAAGTTGTTACTCAAACAATAGGGAGGAAGCTTGATAGTTTTTGCTTTTCTTCTAATGGTTCTCAAAACGTTCCCTAACGGTTTCTTCAAAACCTTAAAAGTGTGCCCAAACTGGAGCCGAAAGAAATGGAAAAAAGGGCTCATGAAGCAGACACATCCCCTGAAAAGAATTGACCGAATGTTTGAGGCACAGCAAGCCTGGCAAGGAGCAGCACGGTCTCTGAGATCACAAAGAACAGATACATCCATGGGAACTCAGCGCTGTTTTCTCCTCACACACACATATGCACACACCATCCTGACAAGATTATTAGTAAGTCTCCTGAGAAGAGGTTGACTAATTATTGCCTAGCCATTTGAAAGGATATTATGTCTCCCCCTCAGAGAAAAGGTATACTTGTAAAGGCTTCCATGGCTCCTTATACAAATGTACCACACCATTGTTAATGCAATGAATCTTCTCAGTCTCCTGCTCACTTTGATCAATGGTGACATCATCTTTCTCACTTGCATCAGTCAACAGCTACGTTTTCTATTATCGCCGAGCGACATGGGCTGGTTAAAGAAGAGCACATTCATAGCATCTAAAGGTTGTTTTGTTTTCACTGCCTCCTCATTCCTTTTGTATGGAACCTCAAAAGTGATTTATATAAATCATGGGAGCTGGTAAATGTAGATGTGTTAGCAACAAAGTGCAGAACATGGTCATGTGCTCAATAGTAATAGCAAGGGACAGAAATTCAGTGTTTAGCCAAGAGAAATAATTACAGCAATAATCAGTGTAATTCATAGTAATGGTTGAATTGAATTTCACAGCATAGCTCGAAGCACTTATATTTAATGAATGTAGTTTGTGCCTGTTTACTAAAAAGGTTTTTAGCAGAAAATCGATAATGTAACTGCACAGCTTCTAATAGTGATTGCAATTATTATGGAGTAAAAAAAGCTGTTTTTACAACCCATTTTTAACTCAGAATGAAGGCTTGTGAATGCAAAACTGCTTCAAAATGTGATGCTTTGATTGAATTTCTTGCATGTTTTAGCTGTTACATATGCATCCCCAGTACAAAAAATGAACAAAATGATGCAACTGTAGCCTTTTAAAAAGTATACTGTACAATTTTAAGAAATGGTCCAGATTTATCATGTGGTTTTTGAACTCACAACTCTGAGACCCTTTGGGATCTGGGTCGGGGTCACATCAGTGCTTTGAAATCAGGTCTGAGATCTGTTCGAGTTCCATCTTAGCTTCCACCACAGCTCAGAGCTATGAACTTCATCCATTTCAGGGTCATGGTGGAGCCGGTTCCTATCCCAGCAGGGGCGCAAGGATTAGCCTACCATGTTAAACTACCTACGTCTTCAAATTATGGGAGGATATCGGAGCATCTAGAGGAAACCCACATGAACACGGGGAGAACATACACAAACCATGCGGGTAGCACCCCAGGAATGGAATCCATGTCCCCAGTGCTGTGAGGCAGAAATGCTATCAGTATCACTGCACCACTGTGCCAATTTAAAAGCAAAAACCTTAAATCATACATTAAAGCACAATTTAAAAGTAAAAAACCTGCATATTAATGACTGTAATGAAACTCAATAGCCCTTTTACACCTGTCAGTCCAGTGAGCAATAAGATCATCACAGCCTCTTCCCACTATCTCAGAGAAACCCCAGCAAAGGAGCTTAGTTAGTCCACAGCTTTTCTGCAGGTACTGTACCTGGTTAATCAATGACTGTCACAGCCTGCTCACACCCGCTACATTTGCAGTACAAAAGATTCAGTCTTTTCATTTTTGGGGAGTGCTACAGACCATTTTTTTCTTCATTTGCTCCTATAATGTGTTTATTTAAAATAATCTAGAATAATTTGATACGATGTGTCCTGTAGGGCCTTTCTCCCTTTTGATTCCCTTCTTAAAGATAAAAAAGGAGATGACAAAGGAAAATAAATGTTCCTATTAAGTGCAATACAAAATTTTACTCCACTCCCCTAGAGTGAGGGTGAAGGAGATAGAGAAGCAGAAAGAGAGAGAGATGTGATTGCTTGAGGGTTTAAGGTTACAGGATAATTCCCCTGTCGTTACCTGACGGTTGCAGTAAAGCCAGCCTTAGCATTTTGCAGCAGGGAACAGTACGATCTGTTATGCTGTAATGATCACTAGCTCTTTTCCAGCCAATGATTACCTGTAATTATGCTTTTTCCTCAGCTATTATCCTAACTGGCTGTTGTGCAGCATAGAGGAGGTGTGTGGAGAACAAGGCTGCTTTTATAGACAGTCTGCTAGGGCCACTCAATGCAGCTCCATTTTTGAATTATCAGGTCCCATTCCTTTTGAAGTCTCTGTTAGCGCAACTTCTATTTATGAGATGGCACTGTGCTTAAAGGTCGGAGATTGATCAAGAGGTCCAAGAGAGGCCTTTTTACCAAAAGCATGGCAATACTCTCTCTTCAGAGCTGAATAGTCTTCTATTAAAAAAACGCATCTATCCAAGGCAGTCACAGTCATATATTAATGCACTATTTCACTAATCTCCGAAATGCAACAATTCTAGGAAAAAATTAAATAGAGAACTGCAGCACTTTCAACATTTTTCTCTGTTTTTCTGTCTAAAAATGTTTTGACTCCTTGATTATTGCAATCCGATAGTTAATTATGGCACTGTGGTTTATAAGAGAAATATCATTTTTTTTAAATATGAATTACACAGTACAACACATGGGAAGAAATCAGCCTAAAAAACTTTAAAAAGGTACAAAGGACTGTTGAGCTCCATTCAGTTTAATCGTATATTTATTAATAATAAAACTGAAAATAATTAATGATGTGTAAGGATAGTAAAATCATCTTTAATATAACCTCGAGTAATAGGGTAATCACTTGGTTTTGAATTATTTATAGGTTTTATTTGCAGCTGGAAGGAATTTTGTCTGTGTATGGTTTAAAAAATATTTGTATTGATTAATCCTCAAACGTAATCACTCAATATTATGATATTGCCATCAGATAGTTAAATGTTGCTCCCCTGAGCTGGACTAAATTCATCTGTCTGTCTTCTCCATTGCTGGCAGGGGGATTCAGGACCTTAGACCTCAGTAACTGCTCTTTATATCTGCAGACCCTTGACTTACCCGGTGCAACAACACACAACCTCCCAGCCTTTACAACGATTAATAATTGTGTGTAACTCAGGCAAGCTTGATGGACACCCTCAAAGAATATCAGAAGAGACCTTTGTTGTTTTCCTTTGATATTAGTGAAGTTTGCTGGCAGATGGCTTTTCCTTGCAACAACGAGTAAGTGCTGTAACTTCCGCCTCCTACCACAGAGAGTGCCCATGCCTAGTCTAGGAAAACCCAATGCACCTGTGAGCAGTTTAATTCTGTTTTCAGTCTGGTGCTTCATGCAGTACCTGTAGTTTGCAAAGTAATTTTCAGCACTCTGAAGAAACATTCCCTGAATCTTTTCCAGTTTTGTTTCCTCCACAAAAAATAAACGATCGATTTTTTGGATTCCTTCTACATTCAGACTCTCTGAAAAGCGAATCAAATGGAACCCAAGAAAGCTTTCCTTTCCTTTCCGTTCTAGAATTCTTCCTGGTTTGAGCTTGTAAAACACAGCAGCATCGGTGATGCAGCTGAAAAGTGTCTGTTTCTCCAGGTTTGACTGTGTGTCTATGCACTCTGCAATTACTTGACTGACTAGGTTCTGTGTTTGCTGCTGTGTGAGCACTGAACATTGGGAGTAACATTGGTTGGCTACCAGTGTGTAATTTTGTTCTCGATGCAAAAAGAAAATTATGTATCTCTGTTGCATTGCTTTGTCACTATAAGATTAAGTGAATTTGCTTTGTGATCTCTTCATGAGTCCACGACCCAAATGCTTGCAAGATACAAGTATATAGTACACTGTAAATAAATCCGCAAAATTAATATCTTCAAATGAATGAAGGGTATCTGTCCCCGGATCTCACATGAAAACAGAAACCTTCTGTCCATACCATTTGCACTTTTACAATCTGAAGCATTATACTTAGGCATCTTTCTGAGTTTTCTGTGGTCAAACGCTCATCATGTATTTGTGCTGCCTCATAAAAGATTTGGTCTGAGAATGCCTGGGCAACTTTACTGATACACACCTTTAATATAACGATCTAGACATTCCATGTTGCAGGTTTGGGAGCCTGTCATCGCTTAAACCACATATGCGGTTAGTTAAAGAGCGATAAGGAAAGATAAAAATCACTGCTTATCCCAAAGAAGAATGAGCTTTTGTTTTCTCCTAATAGACCCATAAGTGTCATTGTTTCTACTGGACCAGAATTTCCTAACCAACGTCCCAATATGGTTACTGGAGGCAATGTGCTGTAGGTGATGCTGTCATTTAGATGAGGTCAGTTAAACCAAGGTTTTAACTACTTGCTCTTTAAACATCCCAGGGCACTTATCAGACCAGAAGTGTTATCCCCTGTGGAGGAACTTGAACTAAGTTCCCCTTAATTAAATTGACTAAGCACTTTTTCTCACGTGTCCTCCTGAGCTGCAGTGTGGTGGGGCGGCTGGTCATGCAGACAGGGGCTGCATTTCACTGGTGGATGAAGTGGGTCCCCTTTATATTCTATGTGCTTTGCGACCCTTTGGGATGAGAAACAGTATATACATGCAAGGAATCATTGGCAATTAGAATAATGTGAAAAGACAGATGGGGGACTCAACACATGGCTTCCACACCTACAGAATCTCATTTTCTCTTTTCTCTCTGTGACTTCATTCTGCCTGCTGAATGAGTCAGCAGGGGCTTTAGTGGTCTGCACTATGATTCCTCTTTCCTCTGTAAGGACTGGCTCCCCGCTGTTGTTTAGGAGTTGCCAAACACTTACAAAACTATATTTTTATGACTGGGATGTAACTAATTATATTAAGGGTAATTAAGAGGAATTATAGTTTTATGTGCGCTCTGGGACTTGTTGAAGTAGAATGCAAAGTAAAATTATCTGTGTAAGATAAAAACATCCTTAACAAAATCAGCCAGTTGTACCAGAGTTGTCAGAGAATGTGCAAGATTATTTTTAAAAGTACATCATATCCTGTGATCAGAGATCAGCATACTGTTATCAAATCTTTCTGACTCTCATTTGCAAATTAAAACACATGACTGATGAGACTGTAACTGATGTGAGATAATAGTGATTGTATTGAACTTAAGACAATGAAGATATTTACATTCAAATATTCTATTCACCTAAAAGTACAGCAATAAATAACATGCAATTAGAAGAAAGACACTGTATTCAGCTACAAAACTAGAGTTTGATTACATCAGCACAAATGACAGCATGCATGTTCTGTGCGGTATTGCAGAAAGTCGCAAGGCTTGGTGCTGATTACCATTGAAAATACGGAACACATATACACCAAATGTGAACATGAAGCTCACTCTGATAGAATGCCTGAAACATAAGGTGTGTGTAGGTTTGTGGATAATGAAAGATACTTGATCTAATTTCTTATTGATCAGGATTTTATTGATGTATATTATATTATATTATTTAAGTAGGTGGTCTTTCTCATAATCCAATGCTGCAATGTGAAGAACAAGCACAAGCAGTTGAGACTTTAATTTCTTCGTGTCAGTGCTACTTTTTGACCATAACAGGGCAGAAAAAAAAATATTGCTAACTTTATTTTGTCTGTAGCTGTGCGATTAGAGATATGAGAATGGAAGCCGTTTGTGAATGTACTGTCTCATTGATTCAGATTTGTATTTGTTTAACTAATGTAATTCCTGGGTTCAATGTGTTTGTCTAGTGCCCGCTCATTTGGAACAGTCATGCATCAGGACCTTGGCTATAAAACACGCGGCCTAATTCATCATTACCCATACGTTCTATTATTATTGATAGCTTTCGCCTTTAGCCTGTCTATTTATTAACAGATTTTTGACAGATGACAGCTACCCAGCGCAATGCTAGATGGCATTTTATTCAGCAGTGATGCCAGGAGCGCTCCCTGCACCAGCGTTGCATATTTATTGATCTCCATATTCCCAATAATCTGATGCGTGTCACATTTGACAACATTATGTGGAGAGGTCAGCTAGATGGGGCTAATGAAACTGTTTCAAAGATGGATGTTGTTTTCTACAACATTAACCTTGCAAATAGCTGTCAGAACAGCGCTTTCCTGCACTGGCTCTGCGCAAGTCTCCCCCCACGCTAACTTTGTCATTGTTGACATTAACATTAAACAAAAGCCGAAGCCATTAAATTCTAGTATTTATGTACAATACAAAATGCGGGATGCGTGGCATCAGTCCAAATGAAAATCTTATTAACAGCATATGGTGCTTGTGGCGAAATTCTGAGCGATTCGAAAATTGTTTTGGCTGTCTGAAATGTTTGACAGATTAACTAAAGATGATGTAATGGACTCAATAGCAAACAGCTGAAAAGCTGGTAAAGAGGAGATACGCCTATGTCCAAAAAATGATCAGTCTTAATATTGTCATCATAATGTGATGTGTCTTTGTATAACCCCTGCAGAAAAGGAACATTTACAGCGATGTACTTGTTTATAAAAATGTAGCACCTTTGAGAAATGATCTCAACAAACATCGTTCAGTACCGCTTTCCCTTAGTTGAAGCTTACTTTAATCTATGATGTTAATAGGCAAGATTACATTTGGTGTGTATTTTAGTCTCTAAATAATGCCTTGTTTTCAATGTAATAGTGATAAACAGGACAGTATACCATTCACACCTGGAAGGAACGGACACCCGGAAGCTTTAGTTTTTTTCAGATTGTAAATTAACTTTTGAATTGCCTTGTACCTATATACAGTATTTGTCCGGGCTTTGCAACTTTGAGAACACATCTATTGGGGGAATCCAAATATGTCATTTTGAACCTTGAACAGAGTGGCTTGGAGGCACAGCCATAGGCTGGAGCGACGCTGCTACACAAGTCTTTGGTCCTGGTTTGGATTCTGGAGGAGGTCACTTCCTGTGTGGAGAGTACCAGTTCTTCCCTGCTTTGAGCAGGAGTTTTCTTCATGCTCTGGCCTCCTTCCACCTTTCAAAGACACGCGGCGAGCTTACTCTGTGTTTCTAAATTGTGTGTGTGCGTGGTGAGCTAGTGAGCTGCAATTGACTGGCATGCCATCCAGAATGTAGGACCACCTTGTACCCCAGGTGTCTGGGATAGGCTCAGGGAAGTTTACAGGAATAAGATAGACGGATGAAGACTGAAAAGGGTCTCATATGGGGCAGACTCCAGAAGTGTTCTGTGTGTCATTGTCCTTACTGCATCAGGTGCAACAAATTATATCAGTATTCACTGCTCCAATGGACTGCTGGGTACTGTACTTAGACCCTACAGAAGAGGCACTGGTTAAATCTGCTGCAACTCACACTACTGTGCAGCCTTGCTTCTTATTTTCTTCTCCCCATTCAAACTATTTGGATGGATTGATCAAAATAAATTTAGGTTCTATAAAACAGTCTTAAAATAACAAACCTGGTGCAAATTAACTTAATACTGGTTTGAGGGATCCTAAAAGACAAGCAATTGCAGGATTGTAGATGTTACAGTTATTCCATTGTACTGATTGTCTTGTACAAGAAAAGCACAATGGCTTGTCATCTTGTTGCCATGCCACAGGAGAATTCTTTCAGCTAACACATATCTAACTTGTTTCTTGTCAAATTTTTATTGCAGCTATAATTTAATCCTCATAAGCCTAACTTTAAATACACATCTGTTGCTTAATTTAAACCAGACATTCTGAAAAAATGTAGAAATACACACACACACACACATTTTATTCCAAATCCTGCTCAACTCCATAATGTGTTCTCTAATTAAATCCGTCAGAGCCACGTTCTATTTCTGGAAATGAACTCTGTCCAATCCTTATCATTTTTAATGCTGCCTTGTTGATGCTTCTGTACCAGGCCAAAAGGTTAATAGTGCTGAGTTTAAATAAAAGAAAGGCAGCTTGATAATCACCACAAAATCAAGGCTTGTTCTGGCCTGCTGGTCTGCCCTTCTTACAGCCTTGAAACACAGTGCTGAAAGAGCGCTCTCCACTCTAGTTAGCTGGACCCTTATAGTTGGCTCTGAGGCTACAGGTTTTAGTGTATTCAGCTGTGGTTTGTCATTTATTCACACACAAACACCAAATAAACGCGTTTGCACATTCATGTGTACTCATAACAATTATACGCACACATGCAACAGAAAAACTGTCCTTAGATGCAGACAAAATTGTGCAATCTCTCTGCCTCTCAGTACTGACTTGTGCACATATTCCCATATGGTACGAACACATGGGCATAGCGCACACACACACCAACACACAGAGACAGTTGCAAATTGGTTTCGACATCCCTTCACCTAATTTGCTGCCGCCTTTTTAAACGAATGTAATAGCGGGTATTTTTGCTGCAGTGGTAATTAAGGACTTTTGTCAATACAAAGGGATAGATGGCCACACTTTGTTGTAATTATTGGACCCTCGAGAGCCCATTGGAGTGAAAGGCGATGACAGCGGCAATCCATCCTTGCACAAGCAAGGTCCCTGCCTGCCTCTGTACATCACGCACACTACAAAACGGCTGCAGAGTGATAGGACGTGTTGGGAGAATAAACCTCTGATGTATTCATTGTAGTTTCCTCAATTATTCATAATATTGTACTCACATGTAGAAGACAGCCTCACAGACACATGTCTGAATGCTTGTATGCTTTCTTAATGCTGCGATCTTACCATATAGAGCTGTTTTCTTGTGAGGTTTTTTTAAATTTGAGCTGCTTAAAACCTTTTGATGAAATAGCGTCAGGAAATAACTGAAGGTCTAAGTTAAGTCAACTGATTGCCAACCGATTCCCATAGTCTCTCAGCCTAGTATTTTTATTCTTTTTGATTGTTTACAGACCAGTGGTTTAAACTGCAATAGCCTAGTAAAGTCAAGGCTCATTAGTGTTACTGACCCCTGTAGGCACTCAGGAATAATTCAGGAAGGTATTGAATGAAAGGCTTGTTTATGACTCCCTCTCTGTGAGCTGGGGCTTACTCTGCTGTGGCAGACAGAGTCTGGAGGTTATGGCTTGGAGCTCAGCGGCAGAAACCTGGCACTGTTACCCCAGTTCCTGTGTCTTTTCCCCTGATCTTGAACCTGATTTTTAATGTGTCAAAGAAAATCTTTGATCTGTAACCCTACAGTCTGTATCATACTCTTTCTTCATACTTTCACTGTTAAAACCTTGAACACATACACCACTGCAGTATTGTACTGATTAAATCGCAACAAATAGGCAGTTAGTATTATCCATCTAATAATCTACCTATTCCACATTGGCAAAAAAAAAAGAAATAAACTGTTTATAGGATGGAAATGCTGGTCACTCATAACAGCACACCAACAAAATCTACCTTGTCTTTAATAATAATGCCACCATTCTCTATATGTATATATTTGGCTATTGAAGTGTGTATATATTGAGCTATTTAGTTGTGGGGTTAGATATATTAGATTTTTTATCCATTTAACCTTAAATGTGGGGAACCACAGTGGTTTTTTCTTTAGAGAGGATGAGTGCCCGTTGAAGGCTGCTTAGATGGGTAAAATAGAAAAAAAAAGTTAAAATGGCCAGAGGCCACAGGTTTAGGTCATGTTACTCATGGTATGGTCCTCTGGATGGCCAATGGCAGCAGAACTGGAGACTTGAAGGAGACCGTCTAGCCAAATAAGCCTGCAAGAGAGGCCTTTAACCAAGTGGATGTGCATTAGCTTCACGGACTGTGGGCTTTATTAATCATTTCAACCGAGTTTAAGGGGAAAAAAGAGAAATATCATACAAACGAGTGTTTGAGTGAAGAGGTGGGGGTAGAGTCATTTAAAGCTGCCCCAGCACTCCCTGAATAAAGCCTAAAAGGGAGTTGAACAACAGGCGCGAAGTGAGCTAGCCGGAGCTTTGTAAACCTCTCGTCTTTTTCATCGTTGATCACTAATGTACCCAGCTCAAGAGCTATGGCTTAAGAGTGAGGGACTGGTACAGCACATTACAAAGAGCTTTAAGGTGTACGCTTTCTCTTCAATAATTGGTGAAGAAGCTTCATTTCACTCACTGATTTCCTGCCTTTTTACAGGTTTTAACAAGCATGATGCTTTTAATAGAGGTTTGAGTACTGGCTATTCTCTGAGCCCCCTCCCCCCCTCTCGCTCCATGTCTCTCTCCCCCTCGCCTCTTATTTTTAAAGCAGCATTAACCATACTCCTTTTTTAACACCACTAATGCCTCAAAAACCCCTACCTTTAATCATTTCTAGATCAGGCGCCAAACAAGCAGGCCATTTCCTACTTTCAATTACTCTCTGAACAACATAAAAAAGATAGAAAAGGGAAAAATTGAGAAGCATCTTTATCCAAAAATGCCCTGAATACTTTTCACAGAATTTTAATGAAAACCAGTAATCTAAGAGACTGCTTTGACTATCACAAAATGTTCATCGTCTTTTATCAGCAGCAAGCTCCCTGTTACAGATGTATCACAGAGAGAGGGAGAATAATAGCTTGTGAAATGGGACTGCAAATGACTTTAAATTTGTCCAGAATGCTGCTTTTATTACTAAGGAAAATATATCAATAGGTACTTCACATAAAAAAGTCTTTTAATAATACATTACTTTCCTAATAACTAGCTTTAACCTTTAGGGAAAATACATTCTGCATGAATATAGTCATCTGGGAATGGTGTCAATATAATGAAAAAATCTAGCTCTTATTTACAGTTGTGAGGCTGACAGATTTGGCATCTTCAGACACTAAAGCATAGGCAACACGTGCAACGGTGCACAGTTGGATGTCCTGGTTTCCATTTTCTATCATAACTTTAAAGTCCAAAATGTAATGATCAAGCCCAGACAATGAACAATTAACACCTTTAAAAAGATGGTTGGCTATTTTTATTACCACACATGATTGTATTTAATTTTTGTTTTACAAAATGGAACTCATGGAGCATCTGCATCTAATTTATATAAGAAGATGCATTTTATTGAATGTTTTAGACATGTTAGAAAATAAATTAGCATTATAATAATTACATAAATCTATTTAACTGTGTAACTTTACACATTAAATTCAACATTGAAATTATTGAGGATTAGGATAGTTTGTGTGCAGGGCCAATATTATATTTTCTGATGGAAATATAGGATTAGCATGAAGAATTTCTCAGACTTTTTCCTCCAGTAAATAATGCTTCTATCAGGCCCTCCCTATGTGTCTAATTTTGTGAAAGTACAAAATGAGGCATACTTATTTTTAAAAAAACAGAATTCTCTATTCAAACCCTGGATGCTCAAACTGAAGACTTCTAAGGGTAAGACAAGATACAGTAAATGTCAGCAAAACATAAAAAGTAAAAGCTGAAATATGTAGATTTCAAAAGTATTCAGACCTGTGAGCTCAGCATTTGGAGGAAGCACCTTTGGCACCAGTTATAGTTGCAAGTCTTTTGTGGGTAAGTCTCTACCAACTTTGTACACTGTCTTGGTACAATTTTTACCCATTCTTTTTGGCACATTTACTCATGTTCTCTCAAGTTTACTTGGGACCACTAATATCAATTTTCTGTTGCTTTACACAGATTCTAACTGGGATTCAAATCAGGACTTTTTGCCAATCAAGTGCTTCAATTTTCTTATTTCTCTGATAATCCATTGTAACTTTGGCCTGGTGCTTTGGGTCTTTGTCCTGCTGAACGATAAATGTTTGTTCAAGTTTTAGGTTTAAAGCAGGTTTTCCTCTATTATTTGCCTTTACCTTACTCCATCTATGTTTCTATCAGTCCTAACTTAATGTCTGAGTCCTTCCTGGTGAGAAGCAGAACAGTAACATAGTGCTGCCCCCAGTTTGCCTGACAGTAGTGATGGGGTTGACTGAGCGATGTAGAAGGTTGGGTTTGTGTGAGATGTATCGCTTGGACCAAAATGTTCCAATTTTACCTGTCTGACTACAAAACATTCTTCCACATGTTTGCAGTATCACTTAGGGGCTTTGTTGTGTAAGAGATGTTTCTCTTTGGAATTACATACTGTACACACATCTTTTTGGAATGACCAAAATATTGTTAACACTTTCTCCCATAACAGCCAATGAACTTTGAGTCTCTTTCTAAATTGCCCTTGGCCTCATGGTAGCATCCTTAACCAGTTTCCTTCTTGCCTGGGTACTCATTTCGGAAGGACAGCCCAGTTGTTTTGAAGGCTAATTGATCTTCTGGTGGAATCTTTGCTTGCAAATCACTACCTGACTGAGGCACCTTACAGAGAAAGGTGGGTTTATTCTGAAATCATGTGGACCATAATGATTGCTCACAAACAGAGGCCACTCAACAGAGGTCAAACTTAATTTATGCTGGGTATAGTAAAGTGTTTAAATACTGTACAATGAACACATGATCTATTTATGTCTTTTTGTTCTTTGAACTTAATGTGTGGAGTAGTTGTGTATACAACAAATATTAACTGCGGCAAGCTTTAAAGAGACAAAATGTGAAAATTGTCAAATACTTTTGTCAGTCTCTGTGTATTTTAAATACATAATATCCTATGCCTCGAATCCACAGTAACATCAGTTGCATTTAGTGAATATAAAAACCCATTGATCTAATAAATGATCTATACCTTCACATTCAAAATCTGCAGGTATTTACGGAGTTGATATATTATTGCTTGTTATATACTGTAGCAATGCATTAGAATTTGATTGCAAGAACAATACAAAATGAATCACCTGGGCCTTCTACTACAGAAACATCATTGCTTATTGAAAATATTCCAGTAAAAATGTACCTTAACTGTACCTGGGAAGTATTGAACTATGAACCTTAACATCAACAGGGCATCTGAGCACATAGAACACAAAATGAGACACAGACACACACACAATGCAATAACATGCACATCATTTGTATAAAACAAGTACATGGTGTATGTTTACCACACACAATGTACATGTAATTTAAATATCTTTGGTTACTTAAAAAAACAGATTTTTTTCTGACAGATGGGCTCCTAATGCAGTTTGGTCTAAAGAAATTAGACTAACGAGAGAGAAACAACAAATTGCTTTTCTGCACGAGACAGTGAATTGGTGATCTGTTGAATCACAGCTTTCCTTTTAGTTTTACATTTAAGTTATGCAGACTGTCTAAACTGTTTAAGATCTCTATAGCATCAATGAGTATCACCAGATTGCCTCTCTGAGATATTTTCTTATTCATAAACTCAATCTAGAAGCTAGATTTTATTGCTAGCAGCTAGAAGTATTTTGAAAAAGATTTTTTGTTTTTCTTTTAATAGACCAATGTTAAATAAATTAACTTCTGACTTTCCAACATATACCGTATCTGACATAAGTGTCTGCTCATGTAAAACCCCTGTGTTAATAACCTTTTTCATTTTTATAAAACATCAAGTTATCTGTTTTTGGTACTAGACATTTTTTCGGTGTTCTTATTTTTTTCACTAAATAAAGGGAGGATTGCAAATGATATACTGTACAGGACCTTTGAAAAATGTTTCAACGTTTTTTTGGGAAGACTTCAAGTGAATTTTACAGTTTGAGTTTTGAAACAGTGCCATTTGTGTTTTCTGAAGACACGGCATGTTGTCTTTGTAGCCTGGTCTGGTTCCTATTTGTCTTCATAGTGTTTCTTTTTCTTCCTTTCACATGCTTAATGGATACCATGTTATCCATTACAGAGAAATGAACACAGCTAGGCATAACTTAGGGGATAGTATTATGAGGCTTTTAGATAGATAAATAAAGTTGTGCAATTCCTATTAGATACTTAAAAAGTAAAGAGAATTCAAAACCACGGCAGCCTCTTCATCGTTAAAAACAACTGTAGTACCACTGTTGTGATGAGATGAATACACTTTCAAACTATGAAAATACCATTTATTGTGTGTAGTCTTTAGAATATTGGTCTCTAAAAGAAAAGCTGCTGTGTGGGATATTAGGGGTGGCATTTCCAACGTGGCCCTCTATCAGGAACAACACATTTTGTCTTTTTGAAGTCCTGTGGTAAGGCACCGGCCACTGCTCTGTATAGTACCGCCTTCTTGCCTCCTGGTAAAAGCTCTTATTATTTCTGACTGTGTTTCTGAACCGTCAATACCCTCTGTACAGCGAAACTATAAAACACACGGCTGCATTACAGAGACCAAGCCCAGGAATATTAATGCATGTGGTCATATTGCATGGTTTACTAGGAAATGGCGATTATAATTGTGTGTATTTACAGCTGCCAGCGCTTACCATGTTGATGGCAAGCTGTCAGGACTAAATTGGTATTATGATGATTTATGTCCGTATCATTATGTCATGTAGAGTTCTGCAGAAATGCCATTTGCGTTTCTGTGTAATAAAAACCTACCAAAGCTCTGTGCGATTATGGGAAACTATCCTGACGGAATTGGGATTTGCTGCTGTCAGTGTTTTAGTATCCTAATGGCCCGCTAGGTTCTGGTGGAATGAAAGTCATGTTTATTTAAACCCTCCAATCATTTCTGTATTTAATGCGAGAATGAAGCAGATCATTTGGGTTTTGTGAAGCTGTATATTTCTGTCAGCTATTTAAGTGACAGCCAGGTCTTCTATCTCATGTGCAAAAAGAAATGTGAGGAATTTATGATTGGGCACTGTATGGATTCCCAATGAGTGTGTTAACTGCCTGCTGTCTTATTTAAAGACATTACTGAAAACAGGCTGGGAATTCAGGGATATATACTTTTGTTTGATGCTACATAGTACAGTTTTTCATGGACAAACAGGAAAGTTAAGTGACAATTCAAGACCAAATTAGCCTCCTCACCTTTAAAGACAACAGAAACATAAGACATCAAAATGAAAACAGACGTCCTACAGTACTGTTTTTGAAAAAGACTGCATTCCTGTCTGAGTTAAGGAAGAACTGTCTGAGTTGATGAAGACCATGTATTTGCAGTTATTACAAATTCTTGCTCAGCTAGGGTATTAGACACGGTGGTTAGGACACCTGTACATTTTGCAGCACCGTGCTAGTCATTGTCCATTTGTATATGAGGCTGCCATTAAGATCAGTGTCAATATGTAACATCTGCAGTGCTTAGCAGTGTAGCGAGAATGTACCCAGTGGCCTTTGTGTGAGTGCATGGCGGAGTGACCACTGGCCTGTATTCATGCTAAGGACCCTGCCCTTTCACATATGGTGCAGGGAGTTCCTGCTCAGAAGGCCTGTCCCTCTCTGCCCACAGCTTCTCAGTTCAAGTGCTTGGCCCAGGTGGGGTCAGGGCTGTCAGCCCAGCCAGGCCACCCTAGGGACAGACAGTGAAAGACAACTCGCCCGGACACAGGTCAGGGTCGAGGGCCTCGGGGCACTCTGGCCAGAACTGCTGCGCCCTGCCAGCTCCAAAGTAACAGGTCGGGAAGCCTTGAGCACTCAGCTCCATTACTCCCGCCAGGCACTGTTTGAAGTCTTAAAGGTTCTGCAGAGAAACATGCACAAACACATTAAGACCCTTATCTAAGAAGCAGGATTTATCTTGCAAACTGTTAATTAGAATATGAATACACAGTACATGTGTGTGTCTGTATATATTGATGCTCCTGGTTGATTAAATTCAGACACACTAACACATGCACAATACTGGGAGCTGAATATGTAAAGCACTGCCATACTCCCTTTTGTTACACAGTTATTATAGAGACAGAGATACTATTGCCAGGGTTTAGAAAGGACAGCCAATTTGGCTTTGGAATGAGATGCTTTTGGCTAGATGAAAGGCCATGATAAGCAGGACTGCATTGTGTCTCTGATTTTGTGGAGAACACAAATACACAGGATCTGTGCAAATATCATTTGGTTACACCTATCCTACCCAATTGTTCTAGGAACTTGTTAGGGTGGTGATTTACATCTGCAGTACAAAAGAACTGACTATTTAAGCAGGTAAATTAAAGCCGCAGATTGTTTAATGCTTCTAAACAAGTACTTAAGTTTATTAGGAAAAATCCACTCAACCGAACATGTACAAAAGCATTTTCTGCTTTCCTGTTCTTTGAAAATAAAAAAAACATCCAAATGGACTTGCACCCATAGAGCTACGTAAAAAGGAGCGGTAACTTGAATGACATTTTTAGCCTACAGAACACGCTAATGGCTTACTAATGAAGGTAGACTTTGAAGCTGCACAATTCAAAGATCAATACAAAGCACAAGTAGATAACGCTAATATACTTATGAGTTTGACATTTGCTGAAAACATTACGCTGGGAGAGGGGGGGCATTATTTCAGTGATGCTGTTGAGCAAGCCTACTTCTTTGCTCTTTCCTTCCATAATGCAGCAATTTAAAGGGATTTTAATGGCCAAACACAAGCGAAAGAAGGCTTACACCGCTGGCACATAAACACAAGGTCAGAACCTTGAGGACTAAAGACACATACCCATTTTCATGCCCTAGTAAGGAAAGTGCACTTATGCACACTAAAAACAAATTAAATGGGCTTTTTAAAAGAGAACACATAATTAAGATGAAATATTATTTGCATTTGTCACTGTGAAGTAGATGCTTTTTAAAAAGTGTGTAGTACAGTGAAAAATATTTTTTCAAAAGACTGTTGGCACTAAGGGAATCGTTACATGCGCTGAGATATGCTATTGCAGAACTCTTGCACAATACCATATTATTATTTATCACTTAGCTTAGCTGCTTCACACAATATGTGTTTGATACGTGTTTGAATATAAAATCTTCCAGCAAGAGAAGAAACAAAAATAATAGTTTTGTGAAGAATGCTGATATTGTTTAAGAAAACTGATACGATGATTGTATTTAGTAAAAAACAAACCAGAGAAGACTCTGAAAAAGGGGTTTGATTGACTCAGTCATAACAATGGGAGATCAGCAATACCTCAATGAAGATTCTCGAAACCCACTGATATGCTGCTTTATAACCCTGCTGACTCTGTTCCTAGGTTAATCTGAACAGACATAAGTTTGCCTTGTTACCTTGTCGTTGTGTCCTGTCGAGTTCTTGGCCTCGCTTTCCCTAACCTTTTTTCCCAAGTGCTACATCTACAACCAACAAGAGATCCTTTGTCATGCTGTTCAGTCATGCAGTGAAGCAGAGACAGGAAGAGTCAGTATTCTTTTCCTCCTCCTAGCCACACTTGAACCCTCCCATTTATTTGGTCATTCATGTTTTCAAAAGCTAAAATTTGTTGATGGATATCTAGAATCCTGCCATTAAGTCTTTGATCTGGGCTTGTGGTTAATGAACACAATACAATGGAGACACACTGTAAAACGGCACTGTGAAATCAGCCAGATTCTGTCACGTTCTAGACTGAGACACTGCTGGGTAAAAAAAAATTGTGTTTGTTAATATAAGACACTGGTTTGATAAAGCATTTCATTTTAAAGATCTAACAAACATAGAAAGTGGATGGATGAATTGCAGGTCTGCTGTACAGTCAGGCAGTTGTGTGGAGTAGTTAGGGTCTTAGATTCATAACTGGATAGTTTTGGGATGAAATCCCAGGTGAAATAATAGTGTTGTACCCTTGAGCAAGGTAGTTCACCCACGTTGCTCTGATAAAATACCTGGTTGTTTGGGTGCAAAAACCAGGCGGGAACAAGCAAACTTCTTTTGGGGCAGTGCGGTGGCTCTGTGGCCAAGGATCTGCGCCTGTGGCTGGAAGGTTGACGGTTTGCATCCCGCAGCCGGCAGACGAATCCTACTCTGTTGGGCCCCTGAGCAAGGACCTTAACCCCAACTGCTCCAGGGGTGCTGCATAAATGGCTGACCCTGCACTCTGACCTCAAGCTTCTCTCCCTGTCTGGGTGTCTCATGGAGAGCAAGTTGGGGTATGCGAAAAGACTAATTCCTAATACAAGAAATTGTATATGGCCAATAAAGTGATCTTATGTAAGTTTCTATAGTGAATAACAGATTGTTTGTCAAGAGGGCAAAACCTAATTCAAACGTGTTATAAGGACACCTAGGATAAATCTGCAGTACTACAAAGATATTCCATACCCCAAAGACACATAAAGAAAACCTTTAGATTTTTTTTGGGCAGATTAACTGCTAATATAATAAAATTAAACATTCTTGTCTTTCATAGGAGATTTTCAAGATGTCTCAACACTGACAGAGCATCTTTAAAAGGCAGGACAACAAAGGGCTCTTTCAGGTTTGCAGTGAGCCTTAAAGAACCCAACACACAGTGAGATGGCAGCTTTAACATACTGTCATTCACAGGATTACAGGACACAGCTGACAGATTCTGTTTCTCAGAAAAAAAGAGAAGCTTTTTTTTTCTAAACCGACATTTTTCAGTAACAGCCCATCAAGAACAATCACAATTTCACAGCCGAAGTCTTAGCTGCTGATTAGAGTGATTTTTTTTTATTATATTGTAAACAGCAAATAATACACACTTGAGGGCAACAGGATGATATCTAATTAAATTTCCATATAAATTAAAAGCACAAAGAGATTACAGGCAAATCCCTGAATCAACACAAAGCATATAGCCCATCTCGATGCTTCATTGTGATTGGAAGAACCGTGCTTCAAGTTCCATAAATTATCCGTTAACAATCCCAAAAACAGCCTGAAATTTATAGCAGTCTTTGATTCTCAATGAAAATGAGAAAAGGTTTGACGACATTAAGAAAATGAATGACTCTTTAGGCAATCCGACCTTCTTTACTCCACCCATGTTCGTTGCTACGAAAAGATGTTATTGATGTACAGTTCTGCTGAATAGAAGTCCTCAGTTTCCGATAAATGTTGATGATGTTGACTCATTCTAAACAGCTAGTAATATGCAGTCTTTAGTGGTTGGGGGTGGTTCTTTGACATTAAAAAGGAGGTGATGTGTCATATTCAGAAACCATAACAAAACACTCATTGCAGTGATTCTTTCTGGAGTTGTGTCAGCTGACATCTCTACTTACAGAAAGACAACTGTCACAATGCAAGGAGTAAAGAAGGTGAAAACACCATTTTACTGGTAAATCCTGGGCATGCTGTTGTTGACATGACTGATTTTCTATTCTGAAGTCCTGAGTTCTAGGAATCTCCAGCTTGGAGACTTCAGAAAGGACACATTCAATGAGAAACATTGTTTATTGCACCAGTGCAAAGTGTGCACCTTAGTTAATCTGCAGCACAATGAGAACTAAATACTATTTTGTGTATGTTTTAGCATGAACATGTCAAGCCTAATGTATAAATGACAACATGGCAACAACAGCACCCAAAAATTGCAGTTTTGAAGTATCCTCACTGAATCCCTAAATATTCATCCTTCCATTACAGCTCCTTTGAAACCTCACATGCAGTTCTGGTGGCAAAGGACACAACCTAGTGTTCAAAATAATCAAGCCAAGCTTAGGCAGACAACACAAATTTATCTTGTACAAGCCTAAAGAAATCACAGTCTGCAGCACCAAAGGGATGAAAGTTATTTACCTGTTCTGTAATGTGAACCCTTCCATACTGAAAATGTTATAGCCTGTTGCTAGATCAGCTTGTTCAATACTTTGAAGCAGTCAGAAAACTGTCTATATGTGTGTGGTGCAGACTTCTAATTCTAGTACACTATATATGTGCCTGTACAGAATTATAACAGGCTGTATATATAGTGTATATAATGACATGTGGCCCAGGAATATCAGTGCTATAAATCGTTTTACAAAATTACATAATTAACATATTCCTGGCTGAGCATTGGAGCGCAGTGAGAAAACCACTAAATACATGACTAGCCAGTTTTCCAATTGCCACCATCATCATTCATAGTAAGGGAGACCTTGAATATGTTCGATTCAATTGTTCAACAACAAAGACAGAGACTGGGAATTCCAAGAAAACCATTAGAAAGTGATACACTAGCACTGTGCTGGCTGCAGAGTGGTGGGGTAACTCATTATTTACTCTACAAAATATCAGTGAAATTCTGGTGAAGACAAAGGCCCCTTTTAAAAAAAAACAATAAATATTTAAAGCCCTTCTTGAATTCAGTGCTAACTGAATGTTAAAATCTGCCATTTCTAAATATATGTTTTACCTAATAGATCTAATGTATGTAGATGTATGTGACAAACTAAAGTGCAAAGTGTAGTTTGAAATTATTTACACGATTACAGGCAGTTCCACACAGAAAAAAATGCTGTATTTTTACCTTAACGGGAGTCGGTCATATAGTGACATATATTGATAAGGCCACTGTGTATCATTAAACTGAGGTAAGGGAGAGGCATGGGAGATGCTGACATCAGCCCTTAGCGCTGACAGTAATTTTGCTGTGACAGTTTCATATGACAGATCTTGAGCAGCACGTAATTCTGTTTCAGGTTGAGTTGCCATTCATAAAGATCTGATCTATTACAATAATGTAGTTTCTACAGTAGCTTAATGCATGGATCTTCCAAAGAGAATAGCTTGTTTTGAGTCAATTACTGCAGAAGCAAATTTAGTTGTAACCTGTTAATGCAGCTTTTAGAGTAAACAGTAAGGAAAACAGAAGGGGGAAAATCCTAAAATAAAAAAGAATGGGGTTCTTTAAAGACAAATGAACTCTTAAACAAATTACTGACAAGGACAGTGTATAAAATTCACAAGTAACAAATTTATAAAGCTGCTGCTATAACTCTGCATCTAGAGACTGTTAATCACCAAGCTTCTGAACTAATAACAGTAATAAGTTTTATACTCCTCATATTAAAAGGCCACACATTTTTTTAATCACTCCAATTAGAATGTTAAAGTCTGAGTGGCACAGAACTCAACTGCACTGGAGCGAATGAGCTAGCTATTTTAATTGGTAATGAATGATTACTTTAAAGTGTTAGCAGGCACTGGAATTGTAATTCAAAATAAGAGAAAATTAATCACATTAATTACCAGAAAAATCTTAATTAACATAATAGAGGCTGACAGGAATAAAGGCCACTGCATGGTACAAGGCATGAGCAGACATTGTTTCATTGGGAAACAGGGCTTTTAATGCACCACACGTCACATTCACTGAAAATACATGTAGGCAGGAATCTTGAAGTGCACTGAATCTCTTGATACTGAAAGGAGAACACTTCTGTGTTTACAATAAGTACGGAAAGCAACAACATTTAAATAGTTCTACCATATTCATTCAGCACCTGCTTAGACTTTCTTTCAATTTTAGTTATTTCCAAGTGACCAGTGACATGGGACTATATCATATTACCTTTGATAGCTGAAGGAGATGATCAAGGAATAAATGGGCATTTTTTTTTCCATGTTTCAGTCAGGGGATATACTTTTTTGTTCTTGTAAACCCCACTTAAAATCTACTTTTCAGAGGCTGAGGTGGATTCTGTCAATGTGATTGGCTGGAATCTTGGCATCTGCGTCCTCTCCACAGACCCTGAAGCTGATGTGGGTGTTGTAGGGGATAGTGGCCATGCTCGTGAGTGGCCTGCCCAGCCAGCCCTGCCTGCCTCGCTTGTACATCTTGACCGTCACCTTTCAAAAGACAAAAGAAAGAAAAACATAGGGCAGCAGTTAGTGGACAGCTTAGGGGCAGGGTTCGGGGGCAACAAGAGAACAGCCCCACACATCACGTAGACTTGCCCCTCCTCCCTCACTTTCCCCTTTCACCTCAGAGGGTACTGGGATGAGGCAAAGGTCGCTGATGCAGAGGAAGTGATGCGTGCACTGCACTGCAGTAGTGACACCCCTAAATCTTCTTCGTTTTCCGACCTCGTGTGTGCTAGTAAATCTGGAGAATTCTACTTTCTAAACAGACTGAGCCTCTCAAGAAAGCTGGGAAAAAAAATTCTCTTCTAGCATCTGTTGCCTCAGCGGTGCAAGTTACGTTAGCTCTGAACGCCACAGAACATTAAGCGCTCCCAAAAGAACTTCCAGATGTATTTTATTCTAATAGCGTCATTATATGGTAAATTAAAAGGCAGGGTAAATGGAACTGTAAAATTTAAATTACTTGAAAACCACATCTCTCAAGCTTGAACAGTCTTTTGTGGGGCTGTCGACACAGTAAATGGGAGTCAGGCAACTGCAATAAGTGTTAATCATATATTTATAAAATAATAATGAGAGAATGAATAGTACAGTAGGGTAGCTGTACACACCACTATCAATTATTTTTAATATTCCAGCTGAGAACATAATAAGACATGTGCAAAATGGTTTGTTTTAAACAAGCCATATAGCGTTCTGCTAGGGATCTCATCCATTTCCTTCCACTTTCTGCTCGGAGTGTATTTTCGTCTGAAATATTAAAGATGTGGTGTCTCTTTCCTACCGTCGCATGGGATGTGCTTCCCATATAAATCTGTAATGATGCAAAGAAATTCTCCACAGCAGACTCTGCAGTCCCCTTTATGCAATAGTTCTGCATTTTATGTAGCCATTCATTTAAAAATATTTAACTTAGTTAGGACACCTGCTCTGAAACAGCTCTTTACAATGTGTTTCTGCTGGCAGTGTCTGCAGAAATCCACAGCGAGGAGATCTGAGTAAATCAGGCTGCTCCCCACAGTACTCTGAGATAGCTACCAAAATGTGTTGCATTGCATTGCACAGCCTTGGTAAATATGAAATGTACAAATCTTCGACCTTACAATGTCAGCTTTCTTAATCTTTATCTTGTCATTAAAGCTTTCCCAATTTCCCTTCCCCCAGCCTGCTTCTCTGTGTTGGAGTTGAAGGTGAGACTCTTCCGCAGGTCTCTTACTGGACTACCAGGGGTCAGCAGGGTCATGACACTGACTGAGACCCCCTGACCTCTGTCTAGACCTTCACAGACACTCGTGGACTTAACCTTTCGCCTTCACCAAGCTGTTGCCACAAGGCCAGTGCTGTGCCACTTCACCAAAGAATACTCGGTCAGTGGAACTGGGAACAGAAAATAAAATACGCACTTGCAACATGTCTTACCAATGCATTGCAGTTCTTCAACATTTGCAGACTCACATTTGTAGAATGAGGATCCAGTTTCACATTTCTTTACATTTACTATAGGTAGTTCCACATATTGACGTAAAATGTAAATAGGATCTGTACTGTGACTCCCAAAACATTTACTTTCATTAAAACAACTAATAACTCTATCTTCTCTCTTATATGATAATTAAAAAGAAAACTGCACCATAATGCCATGGTTAAAACAACTCTTGTAATCCTATTTAACCTAACTTAAATAAAACATAGTGAGTAGCTTTTGTAACTGAACACCTCTTGTGATTATAATTATTGCTGTTCTTTTGCAGTGTTAATTATAATGCCACTGGCAGCTTTCATCTCTGTGTTCCCAATCTTTTTCCTGACAAAGTAGAGAGGTTAGCTTGTTCTCAGGGCAACAGCAAATGGAATTTCAATTTTCACGTTTTTTTACACCTGCAACTAGCCTGCTCTACCATGATATTTATATGGATTTAACTTTAATTTTTCTCGTTCTTTCATCTCTTAAATGAGCCCCTGTAATACACAGATCGCCCTTCCAGTATTGCTTTTCCTGTTTACTTGCCTTAACAATAGATTCATTAACAAGATTTGGTCACACAGGTAATTGGGCCACATCCATTTCAAAGGAAGATTTAATGGCATTTCTTATTTTGTTACATTCGGGGAAGATTAAAGTATATTACAATACCTTTTTACAGTTCTATTTTCTTCATTTTAGAGGTGGTCAATTTTTAAATTATTTGTTCTTTTCTTTCATCTCCAGCTTTCAATAAATTGTCTAGGCCTTTTAGTTAAGAGTGGCAGCAGCCTGAACCCTGTGTTCCTGCTCAGGCGCATTGTTTGGGTCATTGTGGATGTCCAATAAGCCTTTTATTCCCTCACAAAACATCAAAAGGAAGATAAGCACCAGAGGTGGGGAAAAATTACTTTGTGTTGGATTTTTTTTCCTTCTTCTCCGTAATTGTTAGTGATTATTTTAATAGTCAAGAGGTGGCGAGTTTTAGGATTGATAGAACAAGATTGACAATACCTCTCAGCCCTTAAGATATTATTCCTCATTATTGTGCCGCATGAGAACAATCCTCATGTATATAGCACTTTCTGCTACTGGTAGCTTCTATTTACTAATCTAATAATCTGTAACAAAGGCATCAACAATTTCAGAGGCCTATATTGCTATACCATTTATGTGGTTTCTATAGTTTTTTTTAAACCTGCAAAAAAAAATCCTAGTCAAGGTTAAGCTACTAGAGCTGCAACCTGCAATTGAAGGTTTGCTGCCTGGCTAATATTACAACTACAATGGTTGACACCACATAATTGATGAGCCTTTATTAATTTTAACATGAAAGAAACAACAGCTCCCTGTCATTTGCAAAACACACAAGGGCAGGACATCATAAATATTAATTTCACGTACAGTGAGCACTTATTCTGTACTAGTACAAAAAACACAACATTCGGGGCCAATAAATCGGATTGCTTGATATGTGCATTGATGGTATCTACTGATACCAGATCAAAGTTTAAATTTATGATCCACATTAAGAGTATTCCAAGAAATAGTTTCAAATATGAGCTTACAGTCAAAGGGCATGTTTACTACTTTAGCAAATACTGAATTGAATATTTTCAGTATTATCAGGTGGGCTGAATGAACCCTTCCTATTCTACTCCCAGTGACCTGGAGTATAAAATAAAACATACATATAATACTTAAGCTGACAATGTAATAGCTCTTCTTCAATAAATTAATTAAACTTTTTTTTTAGTTTGTGCATAAATTAATTTCTTTTATGTTTTAAAAACCATGCATAACCAGATGGAGTCATTTAATATATGTTCTGGAGGAGGTCAAATTGCAGTCTCCCCCTTGCATTCTCGTGCGCAAGGTTTTCTAGCACCTGTGGTGTCGCCGGGGGAAAACAGGTGTAAAAGAGATCTAACTCACACCACACTGATCTTCTTTGTTCTTCGTTGGTACGTCTCTCCAAATCCGATCCGCAATCCGTTGCCAGTATCCTTAAACGATCCAAATTCCTAAATCCGTATGTCCACACTACTCTGCGCCGTATCCAAGCCGTAATCCGTAATCTTAGTCAAAACTGTATCCAATAGTCCGTTATTCTTAAATTCCTTTCAGTACACTCCTAAATCTCTCCTTCCTCCAAAACGCTTTCACCGTATCGGCTTCCGCACCGGCTCATCGCTTCTGGGGCACTTATATCCTGTTTCCTGATGTAGTTCAGCTGTGTCTCCTTGTTTCGCTGCATAGGCTTTTCCCAATAGCGGGTCAGCTGGTTATCCTGGGTGGCCATCTTGCCCAGGTCTATATCGAGTATTTTCAGTGTTTCGTTCCGGAAATACCGGTTATAAATGACCCTTTCCCGGGTCCTCTTACACACCCCTGCCCCCCCCCCCCATCTTCACCCTTGCAGCAGCCTCCCTGTTTCATTCCTCGCAAGTTAGGCTTGAGTTTAGGGCCAGGAGTGTCATTTTCTCAGCCAAACACTAAAATATGAAGTACACTATCCCTTTATATTAATCTGATCTCGGAATTAGAACCACTAGTTGATGTGGAAACACACCACAGCCTGAAAGCCTTTTCATCAATTTCCCTACGGTATTAATAAAGTATTATCTATCTATCTAACAAATCTAAAGAAGGTCCCAAAACTCAAAACATTGCACATTTTCCTCTTTCTGCTTTTTAGAGTGGAATTAACCTCTACCTAATACTGCTGGTAGTTCATTTGTATTTTTTGATAGCAAACAGGACCCTCAATCTAGGACTACCGAGAATTGTGAAGGCTTTAGACCAGAATCTGATGATTGGCTCTACATTCCTACTGACATCCATGACATTATCGCACACACTCTAACATACAGACAGCAGGATTCAACAGGTCCTGAAAGCTTGTGAAAGTAATATGTACTGTATAATACAAAATAACTAACTTTACAAAATATAGTGTTAGAAACGAAAAATTCAGATGTAGCACCAGAAAGTAAACCGGTCAAGGAGTAAACACTCTAAGAAGAAAAGCACTGCAGATCTCTAGGAAGCAAAAAGCATCCAAACATTAATCACAAACTTTACAGGGCTATTAAATCACATGCCTTTAGGGACAAAAGTACCCAGTTCCCACTGTTTTAGATCCCGGCAGTGGTCTGTGGAAGAAGCAAGCTTCTGAAGTAAGGAAACTACATTTTAGCCCAGAGGGCCCTGCCACCACTACCTAATAAATGAGATTCCTTGATAAAAAATACTATTTACTTCTCAGATTCAACTGTCATCAATACTCATAACCTTTTGATGATTTACAGCCTTTACAGAAAAAAGGAGCAGGATTGATTTGGGGATGCAGGTTGAGTGTACATGTTGGCATTCAAAGCAAATATTGCACATGAGAAGTCTGCCAGGGGTTTTGACAAGCACTGTGACCCACACTGAGTCTGGAGAGAAACATTATGGTGTTCAGTCCACTAGGGATCAACTGAGAGTGCTGAGAAGGTGAACAGAAGAGATGTCTGAAGCGTGGTGTTACCAGACACTCTTTTGTCCTCAGCCTTCTTCACTTACAGCATGGTTTTGTAATGGAGAAGAGAAGCTTTGGAGAAAAAAAATAGGAACTACCCTGGAACAAAACACATGTATGGTAAGAGGCACTGCAGCCTGAACATTAAAAGGACTTTACATGGGTCTTAAAAATACAAATTTCTGTCACTAAACTGATACATTACCAGCCAAGAGGGAACCTTTCCCAAGATCCGCATTGAGCACATTTCAATCCCTTTAATGGTAACAGTTTGTTTCTGTGCTGGAAAAACCCTTTCATTCACACTCCTGTGTAGTAAATAGGAATCCAGGGCTCTCTGAACTCTAGACACAATATGTTAATGACAGACAACAAGATATGTAATTGACAACAAGACTTTGACAATGCTATCTGGAGTAGAAACTTGAGCTTGATATTTCTAGTGCTGCTATTTTAATATCTATCTTATATACAATTAATATGGCCATGTACAATGTCTTACATTTTGCACAAAAGCTACACTTCAGTTGCAATTGCTTTCAAGGACCTATGAAGCACATTCTGATCTCTGAGAAATGTTTGCATGTAAATAAGAGGTGTAACAATGAGTTTCAAGTCTAAACAGAAACCAGGGCTTTCCACTGCTTTCCCTAAAAACAATCTAAGCAATGATTGTACTCTTATGTTTTAATGACTAAACATGTAATCTTGTTTAATGTGTGTTCAGTTTTGTTATTTTTTTAGAAATATTACCTTAAAAAGAGCATTTAAGAATAACAAAACCTGCCATCTAATTAAAGAAATTCTGAGTTGCACTCCAGAAAACATCCAGATCTAGGGGCTATGGTTATAATAAAATGACACAAAAGCAATCAATATTTTGGATATGTGGTCAAGTGGCCACCAAATAAAAATATGATAAATTGCACTAAGATATTCCACAAACATCTGTTAAAGTATGCTCCCATACAGTAACAGAATATGGCATAAGGAGATGCATTTAGTATTTTTCCCTGTTTTGAACAGCATAAGCTTATCCATCTTTTTTACATGTCTGTATGTGTCAATGACCACAAAGCAATTTCCAAACATACCCTTCAGATGTCTCTTCATACAGCATGCATTCCTCTGTAAATAACAGCAAAACCTGGAGCCTGCCAGGTGTATTGTTCTCTTTATAATCACTTGCATTCTTTCTCCTTTGATTGGGATATTCAATAACAGTGGCTCCTAGGTATAAACGCAGACCATATTACGGGCAAAACAAGTTTTATTTTGTTCATCCTTTAATTTGATCAGAATACCATCTGTGATTGCAAAGATTAATTTCCGTCATTCGCTCCATATGTGTCTAGGACTACTTGAAGTATAAAAAAATATGTTCTCAATAGATTGGTACGATCTCTGGAACCTGTCTAAAGAGGTATTTCCCAGTCTTATATTTCTTGGAAAACTTTTAAAAAATGATACTTGGTGCTGTTTACATATTGTCCTGTTTCTTTAATGTGAATACATATAAGCTGCAGAATGTATTTATATATTTACTTAAAAAGTGTACCATTTTAATCCTACTGTTTACTATATATTATGAATCTCAGTAGATTCAGGAATCAAGTAAATATTTCCAAGAAATGGAATTTATGTGGAAGGAATTGTCAATTCCCTCATTAGGCACAGCTTAATTCTCTGGCAAAACTGGCTAGAGTTGGTCATTGCTTGTACTGTATAATAAACATTTTGTCCCAGAACAATTCCTGAATATGCAGTGGAATTATACTTGAACAGGCAGTTAATATAGCTGACTATGTCATAACGGATGACACGGATAACTTTAGATCTAGTTTTTAAATATGCCATTAATTGAAGCTCCTTGGAAATAGGACATGCAGTTGAAAGCCATCTGATTCAATTGTTTTGGAAAACAGGCAAGAGCACAGACACCAACACATTTTCAATTTAATGTGGAAAAAAAAGAACTGTTGGATTCCTTTTTTCTTTCAAAATGACAGTTTTTCAAACAACCACAAAAGAAAATTCCAATATCCACCCAGATACAACATCCAAAATCCAAATTTGTTGCATGTGCTGGAGCAATTTATATTCTAAATCATCCGTAACAATAATGGAAATTGCCAGCCCATATCTGGCACAAAGTAATAAAATATATGAAGTGTAGTTGGAAGAAAACTGTTTATTAAAACATGATGACTATAGTTTTATACTATGGACAGAAAAGCTGTTGAGTGCTCTGGGGCACGTTTCTTGTTACTTCATGTTACTGTTGCTTATGAATCTCAAAACTACGGAATTTAATAAAATTTATCTTCATGAAAATATTATGGAAAACATTTGGAGCTGAAAAGAAGTAGTAGGAAAGGATATGAATGTTCCTTTAGTCCACATACATTTATAAAAAACCTATGAAAAGCAGAATGGGTAAATCCAGGGCAGCACAGTATTCTAACATTGAACCTGTCTTTTATATCCTCGGGTTATTAATTTAAAAACAGATAGTGAAGCAGAACTGGCATATTTCTGTTTAGAGAGCAATCTAAACCTGTTAGCTACAAAATGTGGGATCTGAATTCAGGTGACACTACTAACCAGCAATTTCAAATGATGTCTGCCAGTGCTGAGGTCTTAATGGTTAATCAGATGCAACTAAATAACCTGTGAGTCCACTCAGTGTGAAGCCTGGACCCTGGAGGTTCTGGGACTATGCTCAAGCCGCCAGCCCTCTTATAAATACCACCTATGTTACAAAATGTCAAATTCTTTACTAAGTGCTATTGGGTTGTTACTGGGAACATCATTTGCAGTTTCAGCTAACTTATAAGACTTTTTTGTCATACATGTGTTAATTCTGTCAAACAGGACAGAAATATATATAGTTCTTTATGAGTGCCTTTAATAATCTTGGCAGATCACAGAATAGGTCAATAAAGAGAGCATTTTGCTGAGATTTTGTCTGAACCATACTTTTGCAGCAGGAAGTAGGAGGAACACTCTGCACAGACTTCACCCCACCTCACCTCTCTTTCTGGAAACTTACCTTATTCAGTTAAATTTATCAATAAAGCTACTTTTTCCATAAAGCGTAGTTTTATTATTTAGCTACAGATGTCAGACAAACATGTTTATAAACATTGATTTAGAGGCATTTTATCTCTTCATGCACCAACCTAATAAGCCCATACATTTCTAAAGATAAATCTATTTTTCATTACATCGATTTTAACAAAAACTGCTTTTTGACTGCCAACAAATAGTCCCATTTTATGACATTGTTGCCGTTCCATGTCTGTGGCTACCGTTTGGCCCTGGTGTGCTTGTAGCTTAACTCTAAGACCAGCAAAGAGCAGGTCTTTTTTTCAGGCTTGTTTCAGAAGCCATAGTTTCTGCTAATGTCTCAGGGACACTGGCAGGAACTACTGTGAGTGTGAGCATGTGTCTGTGTGTGCAGGTGATTAAACTAAAGACAAAAGCCTGTTTGTCTGTGCTTTGACAGCACATCTTCCATCAGCCTCCAAGGGGATTTCCTTCCATCTTATCCACTCTGTCAGTCCAGAGGTAATAATAATTCTAACTATAAACAACAACAAAGTTAAAGGGTGTTCTTCCAACCTGAACACAAACACAATCCAATTTCTGATGTGAGCTCTCTGCTATACCACTCAGTGATAAATCGCTTCAGGAATGCAGGGGGGTGTAGAGCCTTCCATCTTACTATTAAGAATTCTTGAAGTGTAAAAGCTTCCAGCAGGATTGGATATAAGGAGACGTAAAAGAGTCATTTACAAAAAAATATATATTTTCAACTTCAATATTTTTCTTTCTTCAACACCTGTACATTTGTATTTAAGTAACTTGAAACAAAGGAGTGCTAAAATTTCAAATCAAATGCTCCTGCAAGGTACAGGACATTGGGTAGGTTTTAATAGTAGTGCATTAATTAATTGTAGCTGTTAAAATTATTTGCACCTCTCCACCTGATTCACTTTGTTTTTGTATTTATATAAAATCAAATGAAGAAAACACCTGGGGCCGTACAGGCAAATTCGGTATTTACTCTGAATCAATTCAGGTAATCTTTTTGTTTCCATCTTGTGTATCCCAGTGCTTGGATGGTTGCTATAACAAGTCTCAGAGGGGAGTATTTTTTAATTAAAAAGATACAGCAGGGATGAAGACATCCATAAGACACCACAGCGGTATGATTTCTTTAAATGTTCAACTATGTTACACTAAGATGACAGAAAATGAAGAGCTCAGTGTACCTACAACCAGCAAATCTTAAAATCTTTAGAAATGGGGTTGCCAACACCTGCAGTTAATTCACTTAGTGTAGTGATATCCCAAAGTGAATGGTCTGTGTTGCCTTGTTACTGAATCATAATAAACGTCATTATAATCGCAGACAAGTGAAAATCTAGGACATCCACTGATCATCTTACCTTGTTCGTCAGCCCTATCTTCACACTGTGCTGGGGCAAAAGAGATAATTGGATCTTAAGCCCTGGAAAAGATAGCTTGTCAGTGAGACATCAAGCCCCAAGAACAATGACATGTCACTCAGCTGTGGGGCTGGGCAGGTGTGTCCTAAAGTGTACGTGTTAGTGACATGAAAAGAAAAGTTACAAAATACACAATTTCTCAAATGCTGCCCTGGCTGAGACGGCTACTTCCTCCTCCCCTGCTTCTTTGCCTCTCTCAGTTACATCCCCCTGTCCTGTAATAACCACTAATTGCCACTTTGTGAAAAGCCACATTGTGCTGGCTTTACTGAGCCCTCTATACCCTGGAGGTTATCTGTCAAAGTTTTTTGAGTTACTTCTTTTTTTCGTTCCTGATTTTTTTTTGCTTTTGCATGTCTGTCGTGGGGAGCGGTGTCAGTCGGTGGCCTGCTGCTCCTCCGAGCTGCTTACAGCCCTTTTAGATCTATAGATCGCAGTGATGAGGAAATGAGAGCCTAGAGGCCTGGGCTCTGGCAATTGGATTAGACCTGATATAACTGCAGTCAGTTCTGCCAGTCAGTGTTCCCTGCCCCAGCCAAGAGGGTAAACACAGATCACCTGCTCTTGTGCAGGCTTTCCATTCCAGTCAGTCTCTGTGTGATATGGAATGCTAGCAGAATTAACGTAACAAACCAGCAACAGAACTAAATATATTCCCAACTTAAACTGTCCCTGACTGTTCCTGTTGTAATAGATAATACAAGGCATTTCTTTTTCTCCAAGAAGCAGTACGAAGGGTTTCTGACTGCTCGCAAATTCAATCTCAAACATAAACTGGTATCTCCAGTTTCTTGTATTTAGTATAACAAGAGGATCTTTTGTAAGATGAGTCATTCCAGCTTACAGTATAAATAATAGCTCTTTTGCAATAAATAACATGAAAATAAAATAACAATCCATGAGACATTCATAAGATTCATTTCACAAAAGTAAGGAAAAGTTAGGATAACAACTGCTGCGTCTGCTTTTATACTGTATATAACACTGAATTTCATTGTCTTTACAGTTAAAAGTAATCAAATATTTCCATCATTCCCAGAAAAATGTGATATAGTACAGGGTTTTGAATGTAATCAATGTACAACCTGAAAATTAAATATTTGCTATATTGTTATCATTTAATTATCATAAGACAGTAAACTGAAACACATCCTTTCATTTCACATTGTGAAACCCTGATGCCTCTCGTTTTTTCCTCAAAGTCTAAAAAAGTCCAACACCTTTCTTCTAATCCTTTTTGTACTCTGGCAGTGGGATCAATGGGATTCAGAAACTCAATAGTCCGTTAACATGCCTCTCACCTCCATGAGGATGAGGTAAGCACTGGAATTTTATTTGTATTATTTTTTTCCCCAAAAAAACAGTCGTTAATGTCAACAGTCAGCAATGACTTTAACACTCTCATAAAGCTGAAATATGACCTCATTAAAAGCTTTAATGTCACTAGATATCTGTCTCCCAAAAAGCCCAGCATTCCAGTCTTTCTTGGAGTATGCCAAGAGTGTAAATTTATGTTGGTGACGGGACTGAAACTGACAACCACAGGCCTGTGAGTAATGACACATACTTTGTATTTTGGAAGGCATGTCATCACCTGTATGTTTGCCATTCAATATGCACAGGTTTTTCCTTGTTAATTTACACAATGCATGAATATTACTGCAAAGGAGTTTTACCTGGAGCAAAAGGTGCTGTGTTTCAAGTGAACCTGGATTCAGTGTAAACCCACACCAAAGTAGTAATGGCAGCTCCATTGTTAACACATCTATCACCAGACAGAGTGAACATAGTGTGGAAAAGTACTTTTTTTCACTTTTCAGACCCACCTGTTCTTTTGGTGTCAATGAATAATGATATGAAAATGATAATCCAAAAGCCTTTAATCAAATTATAACAGAACCTAATTAAAATACCTGTGCACTCCACTAATATACATGCTTTGCTCACTTGTCTCTTTCAAGAGTAGAACAATGCTGTTACAAACTGCCTCTGATTCAACCATGAGATGTAATCATGATCACAAATCCTGCATTGAATCAGTAATGAACTGAACTGTAACACCAGCTGTAAATTAATCAGCATTTCAGACAGAAATGTATTAAATAATAATAAAAAAAACTGCTTTATAAGCCAACATTTTTACTGGGGGAAAACAATTAAGCATAACACAGAAAACAAGAGCATTTTAGAACTCATATTTATGAACACAAATGACATAAATAAGACACCATGATTAAATCAAGAGATCAAAACCATGTTGGTAACAGGGTAAACAAAACCATAACCACAATCTGACGTGAGCCCCAGAGGCAGATTCTCTAACTGTCAGGGCCAAGCTGGAGTCCTGGCAGTGGGGAAGGCAGTGAATTCGTGGGCAGCACGTTGCAATAGGATTTAATGAGGAAAAGTAAACAAAGTTGAGGCACAACTGCACGCGCTACGCACACACACACAAATCTGTATCTCCAGATTTCCGTACAACAGTTATACATCATGTAAAATGTACAATGAACAAATGGAAATGGTTATTTTGTAACTTGAAACCGGGGCACGTACTGTGATGATTATGAGTTTTCTAGTGAAGTCTTTTTATACTATAGTACTGTATATACATATGTATATACATATCAATAATTCTGTCCATTCATTACATTTATGTAGTATTTAATTTCTTAACATTTTTTATATAAAATATACTTTTACCCGCTTGCTATTTTAAATTAAATTGTTTTGTTAGTTTAATATTTTACTTTTCAGTATATTGTTTTTCTTCAAAATAATACTTGAAACAAATACAAAATCTTTAGACATTCATGCTGCAATGAGTCCTAAAGATTCTTTAAATTAGGTGAAAAACAACAACACCATACTGTAAACATCCTCTGCATCAGTCTGCAGTTATGTCTGAACATCACAATTTCTTTCAGTTGATTTCTAAGACAAAATTGAACATGGTTCTAAAATATTTTCCTAAATTACCAAAGCGATTAACTACTGGTGACAGAACAGTCCTCTGGCTGACAGCTCTGGCCAGTGTTGAGTTTTCTTAGTATTTTTTTCCCCTTCAAGACAGTATTCCATTTCATATGGCTTTAGTTAAACAGGTTCCATGTGTCTAGAAACCCACAGAGTAGCTGAGATGCTGATGCCCCACAGAGAAAGAAGGGGCAGCCCATCTCATCCTAGATATATTTGACAATCTTACAGTATAACATTTGCAAGTTTGAAAATATTGGTTAAATGGAGCATTTAGTGATATTTTGATAACTCCTCCAAACCCTTGCCAATCCTACATTCTCAGTAAAACTTAAGGAAACCAGAGAAAGCTGTAACGAGACAGGTGAATGGGACACAAACAGGTTTCTCCAGGGTGACAGAGGTTAATAGTCTCAAGAGCAACAAACTCACAAAGGCTGTAATTTATAAGTAACAGCTTTTTATTGAGTCACAAGTAACACACAGCGTAGAACTACGTACTTGTGAAAAGCCCAGCCTCAGTCATGTAAATATACAGGTCCACCCAAATGAAAACAGCATCTGTTTTGAGCAGCCCTATTAGGTGGATAATCTGCTATTTGGTGACATGTACAGTTCAGTTTAATCACCAGATTGCCAAAGCTATGACCTCAATCACTGGTTAACTTTAAAATAGCTCTGCCTACAGCCTGACATAGCTAACAGGAAGCCATTAGAGCTCCAGCAATTACCATTTACATCCATCCACACAGTCCCTATTTTATTTTAATCTGTTTAAGTGCATTTTCTGCGAGAGGTTAAAATATGAATCCCCTTCTCTTCAATGAGGCTGGTTTTCTGGCTGACTTGAGAGCACAATTTACGACTGATTTAATTTGTTCTTCACAAACATTCCTAATGACATTACCCTAGTGCATATACTGACTGCCTCCTCTTATTCCATTAACTCCCAAATCGGGTTTAAAGACCATATTGATGCTGGATGTTATTATGGGTGATTATCAAAACAACAGACAATGGGGCAAAGTGTTTACTAACTGGTTTATCTGTAATTTCACATAACTACAACAGATGGTAATGCTACAAATTATAAATCAACCTTTTCAATGCTGAAGCACACTGGTTTTCTGCTATACAGAAATGCAGCATCTACAATAAACACATTTACCAAACCTCATTAATTACAATATTTATCTCCTTTTGGGAAATTAGAGTGTGGCCACAAAAATATTTGATGAGAAATTCAACTTATCTTTTGCAGACATTTTTCCAAGTTACATTTAGCCAGACCTCCCACTTACTACCTTCTCTTACCATAATATTTATGTTGTGGACAATTTGTTCTTCTACAGTACAGCTCCAAGCAAGCATGGGCTTTTAAAGCCATCTATTCCAGTCTTTTAAAGTTGTGCTGTTTTACAGCCAGCAACCACAGGGATAACCTGCTTCTCTCTATCTGCATGCTTCCATAAGCTTTCTCCCCTGCCTTCATTAATTTGATTGTATTATTAACCCTGAAACTCTTTTGGAAAAACAGCTACATACAGCAGGGTAAATACACTGAGCTGTCACAGGCAGGATCGGATGGTTTTTATTTACAGTTCCCAGAGATTATAATAATAGTGAGGTGCCAGGGGGTCACTGGAAGAAGCAATTACTTGATATGAGGCTAGCTGGCACTGTGTGCTAATGCACTGACACTCACCCCCTCAAACCGGGAATTCTGAATTTTGTTCTGGTATCAACCGAGATGAGTTTGGTGGTTGTGATGAGCAGAACTCTGAGTGATTCATGGTTTGTGGACCACATCTATCATGTCTGGATGGAGACTTTTACCAATATGCCGCATGTTACCAGTGCAGATATATTTCTACTATACAGTATATGGAGAACATATAACAACTGCAATTCCTCATTGCATAATGTTAAAGATATAAAATGAAATAAAAATTAAAAATGAGTAGTGGGTAATGTGATATTAAATGTGAGTACATACATTAATGGCTGAATTCTGAATGATGAATAAATAAAACATAGTACATCTCTTCACAGAAAACGAGGTTACTTTACTACAGTCAGTGCTGCAGCAAAACCAGCATTAATTTCACACTGAAATGTAAGTATCTCTGTAGGGCCACTTTCCTAGTTATTAACTGCATGAATTCATTAATTGAATATTCATATTTCCACAAGACATTGTGTACAGTAACATACTTAATCTCACATGGTAAAGTGCGGTGATGTAACTATAATTTAGAAATTATATTTAACTTGTCCCATCCAATTAAAATAAAAAAACACGACAAAGACCTCTTATTCATGTTACACAAAGCTGCAAACTGATTATTTGCAAATTGCCTCCCCATATTTTTGTGCAGTCCTTTTCTGAGACCCCCAAAGCAGTAAGTGCTCCTCAGTGCAAACAGAGAGCTATGAGGCCACAGTGCTGTGCGACACAGTGATAGATATGCTAATTTCTTCATTCACTCCACTTCACTCTCTTTATTCTTTCCAATTAAAGCAAATGCTACTGAAACTGTAATTAAGCTGTGCTGAAGCCACGATTGCCTGCTGTTTTAATGAAACCCTATTGATTTGTCTTTTATTTCTATCGGTTGCCCATAACATCCAGAGGCCGAAACAAATGGACATTTAAAGTGCATCTCCTGAACACGGTTTCCATTGTGTGCTGAGGCTAATTAAAACAAAACAAAAACACTGTGGACAACAGCAGGGGACAAAATGGTAGCGATATGGACAATTAGTACTAGTGCTTACATTCAGAAACCACTAAAAACCACCATGCTGAATTTTCTCATTAAACATCCTGTGTATTTCAGATACTTGCTGCCCAAGCCAAAAAGCAGGTTAAAATGTAAACTACTGTAGGAAATCTTCTGAAATATTACTGAACATGCTAGAGTTAAGAGTGAGTATAAATACACATACAGGTTCAACACAAAACAGTTTGAAGATATTAAATGCTCTCAAAACTATACATATAGGTACAGTATTATTAGTTTTAAAAAAGTAAACAAAAATATTTCTTTTTCATTAGAGAATCTAGATAGAATTTTATTACTGTGCTATGACATAGTAAGTATCAACCAATCAATTTTATTTTTATATTGCATCTTTCAATACACAGCATTGCCAAGATGCTTTATATAAATGATACATACTGTATAAACAGTGCTGTAAATGTGCTATAAATACAGGTGCAAATAGATAAAACCGTCTGTGGCTGAATATAGATCCCATTATTCTTGGTAAGGGTTGCAGCAACTGGAAGCCCATCCCGGAAACATAGTGTGCACCCAGGGAAAGCCTATGTGAACACAGGGAGAACATGCAAACTCCACACAGAAGCAGCACTAGGCTGAATGAAACCCAGAATCCTCAAGCTGGGAGGCAGTAGCACTTAATGACATATGGCCATGCCTCCCCACACTGTACCCGTTCAAAGCAAAATCCTTTAACTAAACCAACCTGGACAAAGCCTGCGTGAAACCATGGTGAACATCATCCTTGCCACAGACAAATAACAAATAAGGCTGAACAGCTTAGACAGGATGCAAATTGTTTTTCTTGCAGTAGTCAAATATTACCTTCTTAAGGTACAATTTGTTTTCAAATTACTTTGCCAAGTGATACCTTATCTCAATTGACATTTTAAATCTTGTCTGATTCATGCAGCCAATTATTTATGGAGTCACTGTAACTAGACAGCCTTTATTGCGGTTGGCGGTGGTTTCAATAATGTGGAATATGATTGGCAGTTACAATTTCAATTCACATACGACGTGTAACGTTTTCCCAAAACAAGAAAGGCTTAAACAAAAGAAAATGATCTGTTGAGAGAACATATGGCTTGATGTCCTAATTTACGTTCAAATGTTTGCTATCATTCTGAGTTTCCACCTTCTTTATTATTGATTGCTCAAGGTAATAGACTTTAGAGAAACGTAAACGTGGACTGATAAATCATGTAACTATGGGAAATCATTTTTTAACTTTAATAAGACAAGTATATATCCTCTGGTATATTTTTATCAGCACATCGCTGACACTTCTGGCTCCAAAGCAATTTCCAGGCCCTGCTTTGCATACACAGTACTCCAGCAATCTGTAATTATATATAGTTAACTTTCTCAGTGGCTTCCCATACATACTTAGCAACCAATTACTTCAAATTACAGCCTCTTTTGAAGTAAGAACCAATTCCCAATTACCAAAATCTGAAAATTATAGTAATTTACGCTAATTTCACAGGCAGAAAAAAATGTTTTAACTTTTGAAAATGACATTATAGCATTTCGTAAATTACAACTGAATGATTTCTTTTAAAAACTTTTCAAGTATGTTCTGAGTCTACTGGGGGTGAAAGGACTTATAAATGATGGTCAGCATAGATGTTAAATTAAATTTGCTTCATGCTTTTATCTTCCTTTCAAAACCAAGCCGAGCACACAAAGCATTATGGAACGAATTTGGCTACTGGTAGATGCTTTACAATTTAGTACTATGCCTTTCCTTATCCTTCAATATTATTCTATCTCAGAGATATTTTATTTGAAGGGCACCCTTAGTGGGTTATTTTGTAACAAATCCTTCCTATAGATCATATAACCACAACACTTCTTTTAAAAGGAGTGAAATATAATAAACTGCTATAAGCAGTGTTGCCTCACAGCTTTGGGGTCTTAAGTTTGATTCTGGCCTTCTGTGTGGAGTTTGTATGTTCCTCCTGTAACTACATGGGTTTTCACCCAATGCTCTCATTTCCTCCCACATTCCAAAATCATGCAGTCTAAGATAACTTAAGTCTCTTAAGTTTTTAATAATGTCCACATCACAATTAGGATTATATATCTTTCCATTCTGAACAAGCTTTGGGGCACAGGGAATTACTCCCGCCTAATGGCTTTAATAGCTCTAGATAAACATTACTGTATATTAATCTGTAGTTCCTTGCATTCGTACAGCTCTTTTCAACCCAAATGACCCCACAGTGCTTTACATGTGGGAAGGAACCCACTTTGTCATCTACCACTGTAGTGTAGCCCCATCTGGGAAAACAAATTACTTTACTCACTGAATTAAGGGGGGCGGGGGGGGCGGATTTAAGTAAGGCTGGTTTGTGCAGACCCCAAGAGGAGTTTAACCAGGACTTCAGGGTTAAGACTCCTACTCTTAGGAATAGTGCCATGAGATCTTTAATGACCAAGTTGTCAGGACTATAGTTTAATATCTCATTGATAAGGAAGGTGCCTCCTGCAGTGCAGCCTCTGCTGTCAGCACACTGGGGCATTGGAATGGAAATTCTACTGCATAGCACCTCCTGCTGGTCCACCAACTCCACTTATAGCAACAGCCGGGTATACTCATATTCTTGAAACCTAGTATCATGATATCTCTTTCCAGACCTTCACTCTGTAAAATCTCTGTTAGTTTTCACTGGCCTGAAATGTACTTTATCTCACTTTTTTCATTTAATATGGGGCATTTAATATTTTCTCTATGGGTTTCCACAGAGAGTACTTATTCTGCTCATCATGGTTTACCATTAGCTAGTAAAATAACAAACAAAGGTGGCAAGAGCTTTTATAATACAGCACATAGACGGAGATTCACCACACTCAAAGGACATCCTGAAGTAGGTCTGTACATTTCACTGTGAAGTTCTTATCCAATGCTGCACTATACTACTCCTATAACACACACTTCAGGAAACAAAGAAAAATGCAGGCTTTTTCTGTAACAAGCATGTCTTTAGCTTAAGCTATTTCGCCTTCATTTAACAATATGGTATGGATTATGAACTCTGCGTGAAAGCTTAGGAGTGACAGTTAAATAAAGTTCCTTTTACCACGACCATAAGGTTTCCATTTACTTTCAGCACCATACAATGTGATTATTACACATTTGCCTCATATGACAAACTTAATATCTGCATCTTATTTTATCCTGGATCTTTCCCCTGTTTTACAGTAAAGTTCTTTTTGCAATGTTTTTAGTGAAGGAAAAATGATCTTGAAACTGCAATAGAGAATGCAGAAGTCTATTTTTCATGAAGGTAATGAAAACATAGGACAGGGTACACCAAATAAAGTTAAAATAAGAGCCTCTTTCTAAATATGGTTGAGTACGAGATAATACAACATACAAATTGCCACAGTTTACTGCAGAGTTTGTCTTTAATTGCTTTTGGTTTTCTGGCTACAGAGAAGAAATGGAGTATGAAGACAGAAGCCACAAACATGGTGCGCTTTTTCCTTTTTAATGCACTGTCAACCGGCAAGTTAACGAGGCCAAGATTAAAAACACATTTCCCAATACATATCCCAGCTAAAACAGTTAAATGTGGATTACATAGAAATTGAAAGCACATTAGTCTAAATACTGAGGCTTTTTCTCAGTGCTTTCAATTTGTGAAATGTGCAATGAAACACAACATTAGCCAAAATGAATATCACCATCTAATGGATTAATAACAAAATTTGATAAAAGCTGTTATTAGGGGTAAACCACTACAAAGACAGAGAGAGATAGAGAGAGGAAAAAAAAACTTTTTTATTAGAAGCACCACCCCTTAATGGTTTTCCACATGGGGGAAAAAGGTAATTTAAACAAGTATATTGTGTCCTTATTGAAAATGTTTTGTCTCGCTAGCTGCTGAAAATGGCTCTAACCTTTTTCCTGAATAGAAGGGACTGAATAAAAGAAAAAAAAACTATAAAAGCACAGGGCTGGCATCATCGTTGCAAAAGCTGCTGCTCACGGACTGAAAATGGTGTGCTCCCCCCTTTTGTGTAATTAGATGAATTAAAAGCACAAAGTAGTTAATGTAACTGTTGTCCAGGACCCCGCTTCTTTTCAATGTTTTTTTCTCCCTGTCCATTTCGGTTTGGAAAGCGCGTGGCCTGGGCTTCAGCAATGTAGAGAAGAATGTCGGCAGTAAGTAAAATTAACAAGCTTAATCTGTGTGGAATCTGCTCTGAGTCATAGATGAAATGTATCTCCAGCAACGAGAGGCTAATAATTCCTGCTCTCTCTTTTTTATACGCCTAATAGATCTTACAATAAATTAACTGCATTTTAGTTTGCAGCTCTGGCTCCATTAATCAGTACAAAGAGACGTGTAGTCAAGTTACACTAGAAAGAACTCAACTGGTGCATTTCAGATATGCAATTAGGGACCATTAGCCCGACTCTAATTAGGCTGGGATGTTGATATTTCAAGTACTGTTTTATTATCGTGTTTCATTTCTTTGGAGCATCTTCAGTGACTGCCTGAGCCTCCAAAGGTTGGGGAGAGATAATAAGCCCAGGTCACTGGAAAGTCATTTGGGGGGCCGTGCATTAAAAGAGGAGAGCAAAGAGCGCTGCAACACTTCCAATAAAGACGGAGGCAGAGAAAGGAGAGAAAAAAAAAACTTGGCTAAAATTAAATTGATCTGCTTGAGGTGCCACATTTAATTGTTAGCCAACAGACGGACATGACATCTTACCTCCGCTGCAGCTCCCCATGTAGCTCATGAGCTTGCCACATTAGCCCACCGCACCGATTCAAATTTACAGACTGGAGGCAGACAGTCTACCACTGCTGCCTGCAGTTACAGCTCCCCTCGCAGCAGACCTGACTCATCAGTGTCCTTCCTTTCCACCATCAAAGACAAACAAAAGGTCAAATCAGAAAAAGAAAAAGAAGAAGAAATCGCAGCTTTTGATTCAATATTAAAGACGTTTCTTTGCGATTGCGGATATCAGTTGAACAAGGCAAAAGAGCGAGAAAGGGGCCTCAATTGCAAAATGAAGAAGTGACTCATTTGTCAAACATGACAGTGTTTTTTACTGCCACAAGCGCATTATTACAAATAATTGAATTCATTACAGTCAATTAAATTGTGATGCATCTGACCACATAAACAATCTGCTCAGCTTAACTAAGGGGACAGAACAGCATCTTAACCCCCTAGCTCTGTCCTCAGTTATTTCTGTTACAAGTAAATCGTAATCAAAACCTTAGTCCAAGGGACAAAAATGAAAAGAAGTCTGAGATTGGATGTGTCAATCTTCGCTGTGCTTGCTGTGGGCTGTTTAAACAGTAGCTGCCCTTTCTGATCTGGGTGGCTCGGAAGGGTGGCCTCCAGTGGAGTCGGGTCTGTTGTGAAATGTGCCAAACGGCGCTCTGCACTCACGCCTTAATAGGAACGCCAGGGGGACCATGTAGGTTTGCAGTCTTATTCCTAATCACCTCAACACTGTGCTGAGATGAGATGTCATGTTGGAGTGTTGCATTAAAGTCAAACATAGTGCCTTAGCACTGTGAGGTCATAGGTGCTGTCCCTGGCTGCAGTGAACAGGACTGAAGTCCATTAACCTTGAGACTGTCCTGGAGCAGGTATACAGGAAAAAAAAATGGAGGATTAGTTTGCTTTTTTTTTTCTGACAGCCTGGAAAGACACATGCTGGGTAAATTGCATTTTCCCTTTCAAGCTGAGTGGGATAAGTTTGAGGCTGTCTGTTCCTTAAAAAGACAATACAATTTGGGGATGTGTTTATGTAGTTTTAAAAAAAGCAGTGATAAAAGACACTCTTGTGCATTTGAATATTCCAATTTTCACGGTAGAACATGTGCAACTTGAAAGCAAGACTGCTCCACACCTGTGGGACCATCTAGATCACTGCTATTCACTCCTGGTCTTGCAGGCCTGCATCTTCTGGTTTTCATTCCACTCTGGACTTAATGATTTTATTTGATCACTTAATTGGTCTCTATTACAACTGTTTCCAGGTCTTTACTCATCGAGGAATGGAAGTTACCTATAAAACCTTGTAGAGTGCAGCCCTCAAGGACCAAAAGTGAATATCAGTGGTCTAGAGTGTCCTTAAATGGAGGATTTTTATCATATTTCCTCAGCGAGAAGCACAGAATTATTAAAATAACCTTGAGATTTATTTTACAGGAAATTGAATTAGCAACCATTTGAAATATTGCATTACTGTTATTGTGCTTGTGTTCCTTTACATTGCAAAATGTACAGTACATGTGAGATGATAACTGAACACAGATAAAGGTTTATGATAATCTGCAAGAAAAATAAGCCACAGAATGTTTAAGTAGATTTAAATGTGACTTAAGTAGAAACAGCTCTTAATGTAATGAAAGGTAAATATCCAGTTACCCAAAAGTTCACTTATTCTTAAAGTATTAAATGTTATCAAACCAATATTTTACAGAATGTAAACTCCTCAATAGGTGACAAAACCTTTTAAGAATCACAGGAATTCCTTATATGTCACTGACGGTAACAAGACATTTTGGAGTGACCTGGCGGTAGCTTTTAAATACACTTGATTTGCAGTGGAAGGCTGTCAATAGCACGCATCAATGACACAAACCATACAGCTGCAATGTCTGCCTAAACAGCCTCACAGGAACCACTGCTGAGACCAGGAAACGACTCAGCCCTGCTTCAGCTCGGGCTTGCTGTGAGTCATCCATGTTGATTACTTTTCAATCCATATAAATTGAATAAGGCAAGCACAGCATTCTCAGAATAAACCCTATAATTAATTAATTACTATGTGTTCTGCTATTTCACTCCTCAGTTGAGGAGTGATTGCCTCTGACTCCCCTTCGGCTGCTCACTGTCAGAGGGGCATTTGAAAGAAATTCAATAGAACATGGAAGACTTCGAGCAAGTGTTTAAAACATAATTCAAATTAAAAAAGAAAGTACAACATAATTACATTTATTAAAATGCTTTTTTCAGACCATTGTAAAGTAATTTTTAACCACTGAATTTAACAAAATAGATATAATTTAACTGCTAGGGGTATATACTGTAAGTAACGAAAATGTAACAAAAGCATAACATTTCAAAAGGTGTTCTATGTTTAAGGACATAATAAAAAGCAATAAAAACCACCACATGAATTGTGGCAAAGTAGGAAGTGTCTTCACTGTTAGAACTCGTGGAGATGATCTGAAAGGGAGACAGTATTCTGTAAGGGAGTTCAGATGTTGCTTGGATCTTAGCACTACCACATACAGAGCCTTTTTTTCTCAATTAGAACTGCAGGAGGGGTTTGTCCTGAAATAAGCCTCAGTTACTATGTGGCTACTGTATAGCAGAACTTTTAAACAATTTCTAATACCAAACAACAGGGAAACCATAAGAATAACGAGATAAAGATCTATGGGTTACAGAATGACCAGAATTATAACAAATGGCCTCTTACCGAGATACATTATTCCTACATGTTCTATTTTCTACATAAAATTACTTACTCTGAATCCATAGAAGGGTTTGTCATTCTTCATATTCAAACTTGTACGGACACACTGATTAATGGCGATTCCAGAAGACTTCAAATGAATCTCAAATGAATGCATTGTTCACTACTGTGTCATCTCTCTCACACTGTATGGGTTTGTACAGAATAGTTAGTCATTACAAACCACAAAAAGCAGCACTAGAGAGGGACTTACTGTATGTCTTCACAGGACTGTGCAAGAATGAAGTCTTCTGACCAATTGCCAGACAAAAAGAAATTGCATTCATCACGTGTGCAAGTTGTGTTAAGCTTTCACAAATGCCCAAAAGCAGTAATATCTGAAACTCTAGTGCAGAGGATTTATTTTATCTTAGTCGATGGCCAGTGGGACCCCTTAGCATCTGGTAATTGCAGAGGCAATGATTTTACTCTGCTTTAAACAGATGCCATGAGTGGCAGGTCAATGTGGATAATCAGGGCTCCTCTTGTCTCTGTCTGTTTACAAGTAGCAAATCAAAGATGCATCTTATTTCTGGGGCTGAAAACGTGTCAGGGGAGCTATCAGATATCTCTGGTACATCCAAGCCTCCCAGAGCAGCTGCTACTTACAGCCTCATACCATGTATTCGCAAAATGAACACTGTAAACATGCTGCATAATTAAGTGGCCCACTGCTTAAAATAAAATCTTTTCTGCATTTATTCATTTATCTTATCTTCACATAGATTGGGATAAAGATTACCTGGCTTTGGTGACTAAATATTAAGGTGTAAATCTGAAACAGAATGACAAAAAACTATTTCAATGTCTTTAATACAAGCCATTTACTATCAAAGGACGCTTTCCTTTTCAGAGAGGATAATACGTAGGCTCTGGTATAAATGTATAAATGCTTCAGACAAAAGATGCTGGATACGTCAACGCCTAAATTCTAGCACCTGGAAGCATAACACGGCTAAATAAGCATCTAACAAAACACAAAGGATTTCCTGAGAAAATCTAAAAAGATTTCAAATGCTTATTAGAAGCAAATTACTGCAGCACAACTGTGGCAGTCATTACCAGTAAACATTATAACAATGATGTTTTGACCTACCACTTTGTAACATGTAGTCTCACATGTTTTCCTTTGAAAGACACAATGTTCTGTAGAGATTGGTAAATATGTTCTTCTAACATGATAAACAGATCTGCAAATGTAGCTTGTTTTCCAAGTAAAAGGCACTACACTAAATAGACATTGAAAATATGACAGCAGTTTAGCTTCCACAGGGGAGCATCTAGAAAGAAGGTACACTTATGATCAAAGATGATTCTAGTAGTTTGAAGTGACTGTAAAAATAATATTTTTTAAAGTAAATACATATAGTATCATCTGATGCTGTGACATTGGAATCTAATGCTCGTTTTTTCTAAAGAACTGTTTTTTTTTTGTTTTCCAGTGTTTTTTTATTTCCGTTGAACCTGGTTTGATTGGGTTAAATATTCAGTAAAGTAATCTCTTGGGTTTCAGTGTTTATTTATACTGAAAATAAAAGCATCTTGTAAAAGAAAATGCAGAAAAAAAGGCAGAAGAGCAAGCTTCTGAAATATTAATATAAACCTTTTTCGCTTTGCTCATGCCTTTCATTAGATGTTTTATCTTACACTGTGTATATCTGCATCACGCGTAATGGCTTAGTTTTTATGCACTGTAAAAAATCAATGGAGGATTTTCTGTCCACTTTTTTTTCCACAATATTTGGTTTCTTGCGGCTGCTACGCATCCTGATCAGCTTGGGATAAAGACTATCAAATCGAAACATCCATTTGTTTTCTAAAGGTGCTTATTCAGAAAATATATTTTCAGAATAAGCACATTTAGATAATAGCTATAACTATAACATTTGCTGTTACCTCGCCTATAATCTCCCCTATATCTATCAATTTGCTACACATCATTTACTTCTTTTACTGATATTTTGAATCTCTCTGTTTATATATTTGTATGTGTTTGTGAACTGCAGATAGATCTAGGAGAGTGAGAGAATACCTCTTTGTAGCAATGCCCAATTTCTTCACATGGAAACCATATAGAACTATGACATACATAACTAAAAAGAGATGCAGAAGACAAAGAGATAGCCTAAAGCAGACAGGCATGTGTGTTTCTTGGGGGTGGTAGCTTGGTCTTGTGACATGTCCACAGCTAGTGTCATGTTTCTCAGTGAAAGATGCTGAAGGGCTACATAATGGTGAGCCATGCTGCTTCCATTTACAAATATTTTTTTGTAAATAACATATCATGTTTTAACACAGTGGGTCCCGAAAGGATGCCCTCTTGCCCGCTGGAGAATTAAAGATTACGTGTTTGATTGGTATCAGATGAAAAGCATCTGGAGAGCCGTGTGTCGGGGTTTCTGCCCTGGGACCTGAATGGATTCCACTGGAGCGTGATCAGTCCCCAGCTCCTCCGGCCAGCTCTTCCCCAGAGAGCCAGCCTTATGCTGCCCAGAGGAATCCCTCCATTACAACAGTAATGGATCCTGCGCCTCTTTACAGCCAGCCAGGATGTCCCCCGGGAATGCTGGGATGCGGTGACCTCTGCCTGCCTTTACCCTTGACTTCACTTTCTTAAAATGCACTAAATATCCTTTAATTTGACAGCGGTTGAATTAAAAAGGGTTTAAAGCTGCATCATTTGCCACGGACAATGAAATATTGATAAATGGATTACTGGCATGTTTGATTTTTACGGGAAAGGAAGAATGCAACCATGATGTATATAAAAGTGTAATTATAATCTCTTTTCAAATAATTTTCTAAACTTTTATTTAAGAAAATCTTTCAATTTTTTCATTAATGTCACATTTAAACAGACAGTACTTAGCACAACAAGAAATGTAGACCTATTCCAAATCTACTTGGTGATGTTCCTGAGGTTATACCATAACAACAGAACCGAGAGAACACTATCAAACTCCTAAGAATGAGTAATATACTTTTACTTCTAAAGTAATATTTACATGAGACTACAAAAAATTGCCAATATGTTTCACTATCCCTGTCTACCTGTAGTTAAGTGGTAATCCCTGCGGAAAACCCCTCTAACTTACAGAACAAGCTAGAGTTTTGTTTTGTTGTTTTGTTTGTTTTTTAACGTCAGTTCCAAGTGTTAATTAATATTTTTGTCAAATATTTCAAAAGGCATTTGCCAGGTTAAAGCCCACATGAATATCCACCTGTTAATGCAATAATTGAAATTTGACTGTTATTAACAAAGAAAATTATGGAAGTGGTCCCTGCAATTTTGTTTACTTAGCAGTGGCTTATTATGTCTAGCAGTCAAATTAAAAAAAAACAACAGCCACAACTATCTCTGACAGCTGAGGTGTTAAGTCAAATCAAGTTCAATTTAAGTTTTTATTTGATATAGCGCCTTTTCAAAGGGTCCCCTGATCTCAAACCCATGAAGGGGAAAACAAACATGGCTGATACATACTGTATATCTTAACAGTATCTAATTTGGGCTGCTGTCTGGAAAGAGTATCCAGCATATTCACTTCATCAGTTAAATCAATTAATTGCCTCACTCTAAGATAAACAAAACAGAAATTCCAACCGCTCGCCTATTAAAACAGCGAGCGGGCAAGATAGCTGCTTTTAGACGCAACATTTACATGTAATTATCTTCTTATATAATTAACTGCATTCAGTTAACAAGCATCTTGCAAACGGCTGGCATTGCTTACCTAAATGAGCGTTCGGCCGCACAGAACACCGAGTGACTAATTATCGCTCGGCATGCCGATGTTAATGGAAGTGATCTAAAAAATAATCACCAAAGAGGGAAGAGGGGAGTGAAAACAAAGGGGGAAGCAATTTGTGTGGCGACATACTCCTGCCAAGTCACATGACTCAGACAGAGAGACCAAATCATAAAACCCCCACAAATTTTTAATTTGCCGGATTTCCAGGTTAAACAGTTCTTGCTCAGTTTGCTCAGCTTTCAATGTCAGGATGAGAGCTGAAACAAGGGCTTATAAATGAAATTGCTGGGTTATTATAACGCTGATATGATGCCATGCCAAATCCCCCTTATTGTATTTTTATTATTATTATTCTCAGTGACATAATCCCACAGTTACTAAAATGTTTCATATGATGTATCGCAAGCATAAACATGATAAATGAACTCCACAAACTCTTAAATACAACAACAACTCATTGATAAGTTAAACCCACATAATCAATTAAACATTTTTAGCATTGAAAATAACAACATCTTTTGAACACTTGAAAAGCAAAATTAAACTAAACACAAAATAAAGCTTATTTATGGCCATATTCCTCACCACAATCATATACAAACGTTACACTCACTGTTTTGATAATGAGAAAACTGCAGTCATAGTTCTCTCACAGAAATTTCTTCTAATATCTTTACTTCTGCCTTAGTGGCAAAGCGCACCTTTTATTACTTCACATTATAACCACTGTTAAATATGTCCTGGGTGGATGAGGCTTTGGGCAGTATAAACATAAGTACACCTGTCCAAATTACATGCATCTTACTGTCTTGCTTACAGCTCATAGTGGGACAACTAACGAGTTAAGCTCAATATTAATTTAGTGTAAGCCTGTGTTTTGGAATAGTAACAATAGATCACCACTATACTATCATTATTTTATCAAATTTAGGTATGCTTTAATATACCACTCTTTATAAAGTACTGCTCAACACAGCACATTTTCATCATTTTCCTAATTAAACACTATATTATATCATATAACATATATATAATGTTATCATATAACCTTAACATATCAATTCTTTTAAAACAATCTGAACCATACTTACAGCAGAAGTGCTCAATAGCACTATAGATGTGTTATGAGAAAGTACACTAAAGGTGTACCTTTCACAAGGAAATACAGTCAGGAATACATCAGTTACATGGTTCCTGAATATTTGAAATTGCTGTGACTTCAGTTTCATCATGTAAAAATTTATATACATTTGAGAAAATGCAACTCTTATACAGGATACATATCAGCACAAAACTCTCTATTTCCTCTTTTCCATTAAAGTGGAGAAGTACAATATGTGTACCTTTAAATGTGACTCAATTGCAATAAAAGTAATGTAGTAAGTTATATATACAGTAGGAACATAGGCTTCCTTATTAATAACATACATACACATTCTTTACAATTTAATATTCACTTATTAAAAAATGCATAATATGTGTATCAGAAGCTTGTGCACAGACTTGTGTTGAAAAGTGACTACCTGAAACTCACACTGGAGAAGTAAAGCAGAGTACACAACTGATTTGACCAGAGAAACCTGCCACGTTTCTGGGTGATCCTTTGAATGTGTAGGTCATTCAGCTTCATTCCCAAATAAATCTAACCTCTTCTTACACCAGCCTACATGATACATGATACCAGCGAAGTCAACAACACTGTGTTGGTAATATCGGTGCTCCAGAATACCCAGGTGTAAAATATAATACAATTGGGCCAGCAGGTTCAAAGACTCAAATTTGAAAAGCTGCCAAATTCCTATCACAGTGATTGCTACAGCTTATATTAAAATTACTATATAACTATGCAAGTCAGTAAGAATATCTGCCAGCTTTGTTCTGGACTTTCTATTGAATCTAATAAGCATTTACTAGATCCCTAAAGACCTTACTTCAAGAAGTAGCATAAAGTATCCTCCCTAAACTTGATATACTACAGAACAATAGAAAATTAGCGTATTCTGTAAAGACTAATTGGCACTCCTAATCCTTTGATTATACAAATGGAAATATGTATAGTCTTGAACATCTTATTTGAATAGCCACTTAATGTTCTTAAGTTATGACAAATTGCAGAAGAAACGTCTTTTAATTTATTATCACATCAAAATAATCTGTACTGTATTTCTCAGAAGGAAAAAGTCATTTTGTTTTAAGTCAGGCTGGCAGTGCAGAAGAGATCCCTGTCAGTTTTCATGGAAAAACTTGCATCAGTGATACTGATACAGTTTTTCTTCTTTGTTTGCCTCGGCTGTCTGAAGCTGACTGTTTTGAAAAGTCTATAATATTTCAAAAAATAAAACTATACATTTCTATCTAGCAGCAAGATCTGCAGGACAGGAAAGAAAAGTAGGTCAGAAAACTTGACTGCAGTGCCATCTACTGGCTGCTGCTGTAGCTCGAGCTCAGGTCTGAAACCATCTTCTAGGCAAGAGCGAGTCTCAGGAGAACAGTAAGCATTTTTAAAATATTGTTTAGTCTAAAATACATTTATATAGGAATACTGCCTTTTTAAGCACATGATGCATATTAAGTGCATATGTCTTATCTATGTGACTTTTTCACTTGTCAACACATTGGTGATTTAGTGTGTTCTGAACCTTTTCCTTGATGAACTCCAGTCTAGAAGATAAGCAGGATTACTGTCTGTAAATAGTTGCCTCCAAAAGATTATTTTTAGAGTACATAGAAAATGAAAATAAATAATTGTTTTTTTCCTCTGTACATTTTCTGAAAATATGCAAAAAATATATTCATCCATTTTTTGCCTTCAAAGGATTCTATGTAAACTAGGTATACCAACTATGGTATGTATGTTGACATTTTAATTATTCTGCACATACATGTTATTCCAGCATTGAAAACAACTGATTTGAGCTTACAATAAGAATGAAAATGAAACTGTACAAAAACAAAAAAGGCCCTACTTAAAAAAAGATATTCTCAATAAGTACAAGCTTTAGACCAGATAGATTATATTCTTAATTCAATTAGCAACTAGAAATTGGATGAGTGTCAATAGTCTGAAAGGCTTTCCCTTGTCCTGGTTTTCTAAGCCACTCTCATTATAACAAATTCCAAATCATAAATTACAAAGAGAGCTGGGAAAACATTCTCAGATCACCGCCTCTTGGGTGATTAACCCTGACAGAAAGATTTGACTCAGAATCTTTAAAATTTTAAGTCCTTTTAAGTCAGCCTCCTTAGGCAATAAAGCAAGCCTGGATTTACTGAAACCACAACCAATAAGTGATGTAATGTAACTTGTAAATTAGCAAGCAGTGAAACAGTCTAAAACAGATCTGTTGTATGCTTAATGGTGTAAAGGGCTAGATAATATTACAAAAATGAGCAATTCTGCAGAAAATGACAAATATCTGACTGACGTGTAGGCATTAAGGTCTTAAGAGACATCTGGTATCTTGTCATTTTTAGGTGTTTATCCCACCCACCTAACTGACGTGTTTAATGCATAAACACATACTGTACACAATTTAAGGTCAGGCTGTATCTTGTATATTTCTGAAAACAAAGCTGTCAGTGATGCAGCAAATTTATTTATTCATTTATTGAAGCCTGAACAACTGTTATGAGAAGAATGAGAAGAAAATGGAATGGGTGGGTTAAGTCTACAGGAAAGAATTCATGTGAATCCCAAGCAGAACAAAAAACAAAAGAGACGACCACTTGAGCTGTGACACTCCTAAATAAATGAACAAGTGGCTTGCAATGTGACTGTCCTGATACTTCCAAAGACTCCAATGTCTTCACACACATACTGGGACACATCAGCATGGAGTCAATATCCTATCACAGATTATACTAATTAATGAATATTAATGATTAATGAACAAAGCATTGTATCTACATTCAAATGTCCCAAACTGACCTGTGGTCTAGGCAGAAGACCACTAGCATACAGGTTAAAAAGAAAACAGAAATCAAGCATTACTAAATGCGAACAATTAGTTTAAAAAATAAGTGAAGTAGCCACAATTGTGTAGACACACCAATCTTGGATCTTAGAGGATTTCTGCTGAATCTGAAAGATTCAGTGCAGAAAGCAGAAATCAGTTCCTTTATTTGTCCTCTTGCTTTCAGGTTATATTGTTCCTTTGTTCAATTCATTGAACTCATTGAAATTGCGAAAAAAAAATTAGTGAAGTTTGTGGTAGGAATTAGTACAGTCTATAGTAAAGACAATAAAGCTACGCTGTAGCCTACAGTGGTGCAATGGTGATGTTGATGAGACCTGGCACTGAAATGCTGGCTATGGCAAACTGAAGGCAAGATGGATTTCTCACGTGGTACCCAGTGTGCTGGCCTGCTTGGCCGTCAGACTTCAGGACAAAAGGACAAAATGAGCCTCTGTGAAAAATATCTTTACACACCACAGCACAAGTAAAAATGATACAATCCAACAGCAAAAAAAAAACTGCTTTCTTATTTTTTTCGCCCCGAAGTGGAACACTCCAAGGTCTTTCATTTGTGCTTTATTATTCGCTCTGTATCTTTGCTCATTTTTCACCAGTATTGCATTAAGTATTGATATTGATTTCTTGTAAATGGTACTGAAATGGATGGCTCACACTTTTTTGTTATTGTTCTGCAGCACTTGTAGGTAATTTATTACAGCTGCAATGAAGCCTGTCCTGTTCTGCCACGGTTCAGATTGAATGTGCCAGCCTCTTGAATGGTACACTTGTAGACATCCCTCTCTTTCATAAGCAGCCATAAAACATAAACACGCATAAGATTTTTAAAACAAAGCATAAAACAACTAAAGTAAACTTACCAGTGTTCTCATATAATCTTTAGTTCCTTCTTTTTTTTTCTGCGAGTACTGTATATATTTTCTACAGCAACATGCAGAAACTGATACAACTGGAAGCAAACTTCAGCTCTCAGCCCTTAAGCCCTGTGTTGTTCACATTACCACAATGTAATACTGTACTGTACCACAGGCAACTGTTATGCCTGTCCAAATGGAGTGGATTTCTAAAGCATTAGCACGCCAGTGAATACTTAAAATCCAGCAGCAACAAGAACAACAAATTTCCATTTTAATTACATTTCTAGTCATTACATTTCAAACTTCCTGGCTTTTGTGCGCTCTGTTAATATACTGAATTGAACTCTGTATGTATTCATAGTTGTCATTATTTTTGAAAACTCAGCTTCATTTTTTTAAAGCTTAATTCTGGATGAAAAAAAATATTCATCTTGGATATCACAGAGGAATGGAAACAGAAAAGCATACATACAAGAAGTGAACTAGAACTCTATCAAAGGGAGAGCACCTTTCTGCAATTCAATTAAATAACAAAGGTCTGAAATCCAGGTTATTCTGTGTGCAACATGTGTCTCGTTACTGAAGCCGAAGGAAAGATGAGGCAGGTACCTCTACATGGTTTCTAATAAGATGTGTTTTAACAAATCTCCAAAGCATAAAGTGAATACTGCAAACAATTAGCTTTATGTGTTTTTTTGAATGGCTAGGGTGCAGAAGATCCATCCATCCCTTCATTTTCCAACCCTTTTATTCAATACAGGGTCATGGGCAGCTGGAGCCTAACCCAGCCTGCAACAGGATCACGCAGGATACACCATGGATATGACACCAGTCCATCGCAGGGCACACAGACACACAGTTTCACAGAAGCCAATTAACCTACACGAGAGGGAGGAATGACTAGGACTATGGGAGGAAACCAGGGCATCCAGAGGAAACCCAGGCAAACACAGGGAGAACATATAAACTCCACACAGATAGCAGACCAGTTCTAAAATTGAACCAAGGGCCCCACTGCATTACCACTGCATATCAGCAATGGTAACCACTGTGTCATTGTGCCACCCACAAAAAAAAAGATCTGGACTTTTCAGTGTTCTGACCGATTCCTTTTCCATAATTCAGAGTGACGCTGGCGATATCAAGCAATAGGATATCAAGCAACACTGAAAAGTCCAGTAAGGCCTCAGATGGGACAGATTCCACCACTGCCTACCTGTGGGGAGTACCCCAGCAGAACCCACAGGGACCCTGCTGACAGGGTGCGGATGTGGGAGAACTCCAGCACGTCAGTCTCCTCGCGGCTGAGGGCAAGGTGCTGGCAGCCCCGGTAGTCTCCCTTCAGCTGCCCCCCACCATGCAGGCTGACCGTGTCCCATGTCCCCGTTCTCTTTAGCACCTCTCTAATGCTGGCAATCTGCCGGTAAGAGAGGTGGCCTGCCCAACAGCAGGCACACAAGACAGCAGTCACAATCCTGTAATTGAGGTGAATTTTTAGGGCAAGCATGTTTGTAATTCGTTTGAATGTTATTTCACATGGCAAATAAACAGTAGTAACTGATCTGCATTGTCATTAAGCAGCAGAGCAGCTTTGGTCTCCTGTCAATTGGTCTTTCATCTAATTGGCTAAAATACTCCCTTGTTACAGCAGTTTTGTTTGGCAAAACTGAGGTGAAAATGACTGTCATGATCTTTTTAGCTAAGGACAGTGTGGAATCTTTTGAGTCGTGAGGATTTTTAGGAGCCGACAAGTCAAAATATTTTTTTAGTGTAAAGTTGTTAAAGGATGAGGTTTAAAATGAGCCAGGATTCAAATTATTGTGTAGAACTTCAATGCATTGGATAGGGTGACACATTGCCTGACATAGCCTGAATACTGTACATTCTATACTAAATCTGAGGTGGTGAATTTACTTGTTTATTTCTTTTATCTGTGACATGGAGACAGCTATAACTACATAAAAGCTTTGCATGGCACTCACCAGATAACAAAGATGGAGTGAATGCATCTGAAAGCCATCCCAGGTAACCTTCTTTGAAGGAGTGAAAGAATGAATCCAGGCCTCCATGGGTCACCACCTCCTTGGTCTTCTGGAGATCCTCATCCAGTATGCAGTCTGGCGAGAGGAAGACCACCCAAGGAATGAAGAGAGACTGGCGGACAGCCACACCGCTACGCACTACATGACTCCACAGATTGGCTGTCTTGTTCTGAGGGAAGAGAGCATTACAGTAAAGGACACTGCTTGAAGTTATCACTAGCATTGCTTTGGCTTTTAAAAACATACATTTTAAAAATATTTCAAGTCTAAAATGTATTTTTGAATTACACTATATACTGTATAGCTATTTTTTATCCAAACCAAAACCTACAGAGTAAATACTTGAAACAAGGTCAGAAATGAATGATAAAAACTGATACAGTATAAATTAAGTGCTTACAAAGTGCACATTTAAGCTACGTTTAAAAGCAAACCAGACTTCCGCAGATTACTTTCAGTAAAAAGTTTCAGAGCACCTTGAAATAAATCAAAAGTTCAAACTTGGATAACTAACAAAGATAATGGTTCCATTCACTGTGGATTCAAGAAGAACTTATCCTGTATCCCAACTCTCACGTACACAGATAGAAACTCAGTTCACTCCACATAAGAAAAAACATAAATCTATATAAAGGTCTAATATCTCCGTTTTCCTAAGAAAGAAGTTCATCTCCCACCACAATCAATAGGCGTCTCTGGAAGAAAATGCTATTCTTGTTATTATATTGTTGTCATAATTAATAAGCAGGACTAAAAAGGGGGGCAATTATCCTCTTGTTATCTTCATCAGACGAAAATCAGATGTCATGAGGAACTCATGCTGGCTAAGATGTACACCTGGAATAATTACAGAGTGAGCAGTCTGCATTGAGAACTAATGGTGAGGCTCACTCTAGTAAGTGGAGTGTATTACTTATGTCAGACGTAACATTAAGATGTTCCTCCAGCCCCCGCTTATCCCAACCTCCGCCAAAATTTAGCTTCTGTTCGGAAACAATTAATCCCATCCAGCCTTGTAGTCCACAGCCTGGCAGCTGTGTTTGGGCACTTGTTTTTCCTCCAGTGAATATAATTACAGCAATTGAAATGAAGAGCCCAGCTTCAAGAGTTTAATAAAGTATAAGTATTTGCTATCTCTGTATAGATCATGTTACTCTGACTCAGAAAAATAGCACTCATAGCATAATTTAGATCAATCAAAAAATATAGGAGGACTATGAAACTACTGCCTTAGTTGTGCTTGCCAAGTAAAGTCCCTGATATCGGCACAAAAATTAATCTATTTCGCATCCATTAAGGTCTGGTACAGTACAGCCCAGAGGAAAAAAAAATCTGGGACTTGATTTAATTTTTCCAAATGGGAGACTGAATCTCTTACTTTTATGGAGCACTTACTTTGAATATTTCTGTTAACCACCACTAGAATGTAAAGGGCTACTCAACTTTGTGTGCATGATTATGGTTAGCTAGTTGAAGACATTTATTTTGAAAAGGTTTTTGGAGGAGTAATGCTTGTTTCCAAAGAGGCTGTATATACTAAAAGGTAGGGGTGGTGATGTAGGAAAACAGGTTAACATTAAGCCCCTATTCTTATCTCTTACTGTATATTTCTATACAGTCACAATACTTTCATTTGAGAAACAAATAAACCGTTTAGCTCGGAAGTTCTTCTTTATGGATCTTCATTGAATTAAGATAGAAATACTTACTGGCCAAGGGAAATGAGCAAATGAAAATAGACAAATAATTGGATAAATTTATCCCTGGTAACATTCTCTGTGAACCACTGTTTGAAATTAAGAGGAAACACACAATTTTGTATAAGGAATGGTGGGCTATATTTCTTCCAGTTTCAGAATATATTTCTAAATTAATCAAGAAACATAAAAGCTGTTAGCACTGTTATAATATTACACAAATATTCTGTTTATCGTATCTTACTCATTGTAGAGTATACAGAAATTAAACCTCATTTCTGAAACGTATCAAACTGGAAGAGGTAGAAGGGGCTACACAGTTATCCCCCCTCCATTTTTTAAAAGCTTTATCCAGTACAGGGTCACGGGGAAGCCAGATCCTAACCGGACAAGCAATAGGCGCAAGGTGGGATACATCCTGGAGGGACATCTATCATATAGCACACAGATGCAAACACACACACTCGCACCAGGACTAATTTTACACAAGCCAATCAACCTATCAGTATGTTTTTGGACTGTGGGAGGAAACCAGAGCATCCAGAGGAAACCCATACGAACACAGGGAGTACATACAAGCTCCACGCAGACAACACCCCAGGAAGTGAACCCAGGACCCCAGCAATGCTAGCCACCATGCTGCCCACCCTGCAGTTATTTCTCAACAAAATAGCTTACAAAAGTCAGTGTCCTGTTTTTCTGACATTTAGTCTTATATTTACTGCAATGTGTGTTTTAGTATTTATCATCCACGTACTACAGGATGCAAAGGAAGGCCCTCAAAAACAAAAGAAGAAACCCAAAAGAGTATTTTAATGACAGAAGAAGGTCCTACCAGGTAAACAAAACAAAAAAACCCAACAGATTTAACAATACCTTAATCGCCTGGACTGGATCAGGCATCTGGGTGATAGAAGTGTTTGTGAAATGCTCCTCTTGTTCTTTGATGTGCACGTGCCAGTTCTGTCTTTGCACTGACACTTCACCTTTCCAGCTTTTGACATCAATACAAAATATTCCACGCCCTGACAAACAAAGAAGTTTATTTAAAAAACAATAAAAATAAAAAACTTTAAAGCCATTTAATTATTTATGTATTTAAGTTCTAATAAAGTTTTTATTGTGCAAGAGTACTGCAAATGCGACTAAATTCAAATTTCAGAATTTCTGTCCCACAATATTAACCACAGCAACAAGACTGAAATGGTATTTCGATCTATGCGAGTAGAAAAACAAATGAATTAAAATGACACCAGTGTGAACAGAACTGATAAACTAATCTATCAGAGCACGTTTTTTAAAAATATTTTTAGAATATTAATCTTGCACTGCTGATATTACACACTGAACTGGACTAGGACCATCCTACTGGCTATAAGGATTTATGAACACTACTGGTTAAATAACCTTTCTAAGGCAGTGCTTGACATCTGTGGCACCTCTTACTATTCTTTACGCCTCTGTGGCTTCATTATATCAAAACATAATCTTGAACACTATGTCAAAAAACCCTTCTTGGATAACCAACTCAAAGTGGAATAAGACAAAATACAGCCAGCTTTACACTCTGTTAAGTACCTGTGAGGATGACTAGATCAATTTCTTCTTTTGCTGTCTGATACTGGTTAGGAACTCGCAAGCTGCAGAAGAGGGAATCTTTTCTCAGCCCACCAATGACCCTCCAAAATAAAAAAAAATGGAATCTGGTTCTTAATATACCACAAATCCGAATCAAAAGAGAGAACTGTTATTACTTTCTCATCCGCCAATAATACCACAATTTGTAAAAAAAATATGATTTATTATATCAGTAAATATATGATATCAACTGATATCATATCATATAATTCAGGTGGGTAGCTGTGTCAGCATGTGTTGGCTGCAAAGGAATAAATAATAGGTTTATTCCATGCTGAAAAGAGAAGAAAGAAAACACAACGTTTTGGCTGTGGAGCCTTCTTCGGGTGTAAGGCTCCACAGCCGAAACGTTGTTTTCTTTCATCTCTTTTCAGCATGAAATAAACCTATTCCTTGTTCCTTCATATCATGTAATATCAGTCACCACTAAAAATAAGCTGTAGTTTGGCTTACTGAAAATTAATTCCATACGATACAGACATTTCTTAACCTTCCACATTCTGCATGAAGCAGAGTACTCTGTGTTATATATGTAAATATATATGATATATATATATCATGGATGTTCAATAGCGAAATATGTTTGTGCTGATGAAGGCTCTTGTGCCCCTAAATGCTGACAGTTTGTTAAATGAAAGATACTGTATATTTTGGAAAACAGAGTGTACATTTAGTTGACACTACATTGTGCTAAATAGTCCTGCAATAAATGAAACTGCAAGGTTTTGTGAATATGATTGCAAAATATGTCAGCATGTGGATTTTAAATTTACTTCAGTTTTACTAAGAATTCCTTGAAACTCTTTGTTTCCTGAATGTTTTCACTTTGGCTTCTGTGCTCAGTTAAGCCTGAAGCAAAGTCAAAGTGGACCATCTGGCTCCCAGGCAGGAACATCTTGAAAACAGGATCTGCGAAGGTATACCAAACATAGAAAACAAGAAAAACAAAAAAAAGAGAGAGAAGTGAAAACAAAAGTGTCAACCATGCTACATCAGAACAGAAAGACGTGGTTACATAAATACTGGAATAAAAACGCATGCAAAGAAACAGAAAACAAAACATGCAACCCAAATTACTCCAGTAAAGTACCCAGGTATAAATCTATGCAAGTGTAAGTTTCTTTGGATAAATGCATCAGCTAATAAAATTAGAAATCAGAAAGGTGAAATACTTTATAAATATTGACTTGAGTCTACAGTGTTGGATTGATTCTTCTAAAGGTCAGGTTCAACTTGCAATTAAATGATTCCATGTTAAGAGTCATGCATAACCACATAAATGATCAACAAAATTACCAGATACTGTGCTTTCCAAATCATTTTAATTTAAAACATACTCTCAATAAGTACATTATAAATAACAGATTAAATCCTAAGTAGATCAACAGATATCACCTTAATGGTTAAGAGTCAGTTCTAATTACAGCTTTTATGAGGTCACAAGCTCGCTGGTTGTGACAGTGACAGCTATACACATGCGTCAACACTGCCCTTGTCCGGTTTATAGTCACTAGCTGTTCTATCAAAATAATATTAATATCCAGCACACATCTTTAAATCTTTGAAGCAGGCAATTCTTTCAATGAAATTCAAAGACAGGCATAAACAAACCGCTTTATTTCTGTGTATTAAAGCCTGGAAATGTACACAGTTGAAAAAAACAAATGTTTAACCCATTCTCTGGAAAGGATCTCAGTCACGCACAGCTGACCTCTTTCCGAGTAAAAGCAATAAGATAGCCTGACACTGACCTCATATGTCGACAGACAAAAAAGCCTAGACAGCTTTTATCAGCAATCTGCTTTCGCTGGTGTTAAAACTGTAAGCTTCTACTTTGAAAGATGCAGTTGCCTGCCGAGATTGTAATATTAGCATGGAATGCGATTTCACAATCGCGGTGCTTCTTCCAGCTTCCATGTGAGCAATCGGTCAAGATGTAAACAACACGCCACGTGGAGCGCCTAGACGCCTTGGTCAATAATGTGGTGACGTCATTGCGCTGGGCGTCATGATGACCGTGGTCGTTCCTTCTGATGTTTTAAAGGTTGAGGCTCTTTGTGTAGTTAACACCGGTCTACCTTTTAAACATTAGTCACATTTTCAAAAGCAAAAAAAAAACGTAGCTTGGAAGTAAATTTATTTTTTTAGTTTCAGCTTTCAGCTTTCAGATGTCATGGCCTTTGTAACTAGCAGTTTCGTAATGTTTGCTTTTGTATTTACTAACAACACAACCATGTATTGTATATGAAATCACTATACCAGAGTGTAATTTAGTTGATTACACTCTAATGCCTTCTTGAATGAAAAATTTACAAAGAATATTTTAAAGTCACTTGTGTTAGAATTAATGTACAGCTTTAGAAAATCTCAATGTATATATTTATTTTTCCAGGTTTTAATCATTCTTTTATCTATCACACTTTTGCTTCTAGTCGATATTTTACATTACATTTTGGAGGTACTACTTTAGTAGCTCCAGATACCCACACTTTTCTTCTACTGAAGTTTTAAGTTCATGAAATACGCCAGCAATAACGTTCAGACGACACGGAATTGCTAAACGAGCTGGCGGTTACACTATTCAGTTTAGACCTCTCCTTTTCCAACTAATCCACTTCACCTCTTTATTTCTCCTCACATCCTGTTTTATTTACAAAGATTCGTGAACACGTTCATGAATCGACATATAACATAATTTGATTTAGCTGATGCATTACAATATTATTGTAAAAATAAAACCTACAGGTTCTTCTGTTGATTTTTCTGTGTACTGAAACGTGTCAAGCAAGGGATTAAATATAGTGGCGAGCGATGCCATTTTATTCCCTCTAAAGTCTTTTTATACTCCTTGCAAAGCAGTAACAATTTCAAAGCCTTTGAATTTCTTTAAGAATCTGCAAAGAGCATCAAATATGTATGAGCTGTTCAGTAAACAATGCCCAGTGGTCTTATTCCTTTTAAATAAAAGCATTTCCATGTAATTCAAGGGGCTTTAATATTGCCTTAAATATTAAAAGAGAGAACCACACCTCATCTATTTTTCATTTATTGGATACAACTGTAAGGAGTCATCAATCTTAAGAAAATTGCAGACGTTTTCATTTGAAATAAAAAAGTTTACACTTTATCAAGCAATAATCAGACTTGGCTCTCTTGGTACCTTTGTGGGTCTGGCTTCTGGACCTTTTCCAGAATTGAGAATAGGTCTTTGTTGTAGTTGTGCACCAGTTCTACATAAACATTTAACACTTTTGGCTCCTCTACTTGTCCTGTCAGTCTTTCTTTTTCCAATGAACTGTAAATCAAGTAGTGTAATGTAAGTAATGTAACCAAAAGGGCCACATGCCTGCAAAGGGTATAACATATATACTGATATACAGTGTACAGAATAATTTAATCTTGTTATTATTTTGCAATTCTCATACTTATGCCATCATATCTTAATGTTTTCTTCAAACATCTAAAGGGAAAAAAAGTATTTTTAATATTTGCCTTGAGGTTGGCTAGTAATCAGCAATTATTGAGCAATAAAGTTGTTGTTTTGCTGTCAGTAAATACATTTAGACAAAAATGGTCCTGCTTGATCAGTCTTTTGTATGGTTTGTGGATGAATTGTGTTTGGGGTTCACAATTTTTTTTTCAACAGAAGTCCCAGTTGCGGTGCAAAATCCACTTCCCAAGGTACTCCCTCATGGAATCGCTCTCTTGAATTATTAATCCAGAACTGTTGATATATCGTCAACCTTGTACATACATTCTTTGAAAATGAGTGTTACAGTAGGCTGGGATTTATAACAAAAGCTTGACATATGCTGCTAATTCACCTTGACAGCCTTGTCAGTTCCAGCTTTATAAATAATTGATACCTAGGGCTGCAAGTTCAGCTACTGTTGGTACTTCAGCTGTTAGATTTCAGCAGCGTAATGGATGAATATTTGTTTATAATTTCTGTACACAGACCCTATGTCAGCTCCCCTGTCTCATTTGCATAGGTAGATTGAGATGCTGGGAGTGTAATGAGGCTGTGAAGATGATGAATTGTTTTTCCTCACTACCACTGCAGTTCTGTAAATGTTTGATTATTTTTGAATGGATTACCGTTAGATTATCTGGTTCAGGGGTTAACAATGGGCACCTCCTTGCTCCCACAGCTTGCCTGATTTCCCCTTGACAGCATGCAAGTCACACACTGCTGGAAACAGGCAGACAGGGCACTGGTTGTGGCGTCAGGTGCAAGGCTGCTTAGCATGCCAGCTAGAATAGTACAGTAGTTCAAGTAGGTACTGTAGCTGTGACAGCATGCATAGGCTGCAAAGGAACAAGTAAAGGTTTATTCCATGCTGAAAAGAGAAGAAAAGAACCCAAAGAAGGCTCCAGAGCTGAAACGTTGTGTTTCTTTTCTCTTTTCAGCATAGAATAAACCTTTACTTGCTCCCATACCAGCTAGAATGCTGTGCTCTGCGAGCACAAGATATTACACCATGCTCAGCGAATGCAGATTTATAACTACTTAAGGAAAGAACCCACATGAAAGTTGAAAAGACCAAGGTGGCAGAGTAGACTGGTCATTCAACACGAGGCATAATGATCCAGGTAGGAAAGCACATTGTATTCATTATTGGGTTTTTTTTCTAATGGTGTTTCTGAGAACTAATCAAGACACTTTCTTATTATTGCACCAAGTTACCAGTTTCAGTTATTTTCATGTCCTAGCATGCCAGATTATCTGTTTATCTCCAGAACAGCATGGACAACGACCCTTCTACCTTGCGCTTTCAGGTTAAACACTGTATTCTTTCAGATTGCTCATTGCAATAGCCTCACGATATGCAAATAGATTTTCCTTGATAAGATAGTGGATCGTCCTTAATGAGAAACCTATAAACACAGAGCCATGTTGTATTAAAATTAGTATCCTTGACTTAGGCAAAATACAGCTTTGACAAAACACCAAGCACAGAACAATAGGGACACCAGTACTGTACATCTGTATCTCGCAACGTGCTATTGTGCATCAATAGGATAAATGATGTTGTAAGTGCATATATTATGGGTGCTGAAATACTATAGGAAAATCAAACCACATCCTACTGTTGAGCTGATGTTCAATTTAATATAGCAAGGTATTAAATAATGACTTTATACTCTCGGTATATAATGACTCTTACAAAAAAGATCCATATAGATTATATAATTTTAAATATATTTTTATAGATGGGATGGAAAAATAAGGATTTGCTGACTGTGTGACTGTGTCAAAGCTAAACATAATGTAAAATAATAATAGTGCTATTTCCTAAAATAAAGCTTCACTAAATTCTAAATTAGCAAAACAAGAAAGGGTTTCATAAGAGGTTGCAATCATATGTCAGGCCAGAAGAGTGAATGTAATATACGTTTCTATGCATGGAAAGGAAAAGTAAATGAATGTCCAAGGAGTTAAAAGTCTTTCATATTTTCTGAATACAAAGGTACTAGACATAAATTAAGATAAAGACTGCTGCTGTCTTCGGGACATTAAATGGCTTACAAAAATGTCCCACTGTACTGGAGCAGAATCACTTGGTATGGCTGTTTTATGTCAGTTAAATTAATTGCACCATGACATTTTGGAAAAAAGGCAATGGGTCAGTTTCTAAATGGGACAGTCTATTAAAGAAATATTAAATATTAAACAAAAACATAAGAACCTAAGAAGGTTATGTGAGAGAAAGCAATTCGACCCTTCTAGCTCATTTTCTTTCTAACGTGATTGATCTAAGGATCTCATGCACGTTTTTCTTGATGAAAGTTACAGTAGGGTATCAGTTTCAATAACATGGGTAGCTTGGCCCATACTTCTACAACTCTTTGTGTAATGTGTCTTTAGGCCTTTTTCTCAAATGCACTTTCCATTAGTTTGCATGTGTATTTTTGATTGATTTTTCATTGTTGATCTTAAAGAATTTTATATTTTCAAGAATATTTGGAATGGTTTTGTAAGATATTGAAGTTTCCTTGCAGTCTCCTATTATTAAAGACTTGAAGAGACTCTGTGAACTTAACCTGTCAGTGTCCAAGACATTTCATAAAGACCATTAACCTTGTAGTTCTTCTTTGGAAAGATTCCATTACAGCTTTGTCCATGGAAAGTTGTAACCAAAATAGTACACAGTGTTCTCAGAGAGATCTTACTAAAGCACTGCTTTTATTTTAATATATATTCCACTGACTTGAATTCCTGGAGTGCTGTCTTTGTGGAGTTTATATGTTCTCCCTGTGTTTGCATAGGTTGTCTCTGGGTGCTCCAGTTTCCTTCCAGTGCCCAAATACTTACTGGAAGGTTAACTGGTTTCTGTAAAATTGGCCTTGGTGAGTGTGTGCATGTACAGTATGTTTCTGTGTGTGCTCTGTGGTGGACTGGTGTTCTATTCAGGGTGTATCTTGCCTTGTGCACATTGCTTGCTGGGATAGGCTCCTGCTCCACCACAGCCCTGAATTAGAAGAAGAGGTTAGAAAATGGATGGGTGTTGTGAAAAAAATGTATTGACAATCTGCTTCTTCAACCACAATTCCATTTTTTTTATTTTTAAATGTATTTCTACTACCCACAGGTATTTTGCACACATCTATATTAAATTTCATTTTCCAGGAGACATATTTGGTGTTTTTTGTAACACCTTTTGTTACTACTCCTCCAAGTATTTTTATTTTACCTGAAAATATTATTTACATTTTTTAATTTAATTTTAGTTTGCTGATTAGGTTTGTATATAGATCATTTATTTAAATCAGAAATAGTAATGGACCTAAAAGAGACTCTTTGGTACTTCAGTAGTTACCATTCAGACTCAATTAAAAGTCTATTCTCTTGTAACTTTCTTTTCTACTATCCAACGTTTAAGACATGCTTATGCATTACTTTGCATTCCCATCGCTTTCAAATTCAATTTGATGTTTTTAGGTGTCAGAGAAAGTACTGCTATTGGTAGTTGGTTCAGTTATGTTAAATCTTCAAATAAGAGACACAAAAGATAGAATATAAATGTAACTCCCCTTTAAAAGTATTAACTGTAAAACAAGGATTCGTACAAATCATTGGTAATGTGAAACAGCAAACCACTGTAATCATAAGAAATACTGTAATCTTGTGCATTAGTTTAACATGTAATATAAACAAAACAGTAGAATAAATGCAGTTTGTTCTAGGCAAATAGTATCACTTTACCATCAATATTGTTTTAACAATTGACCTGTCTGTTTGAACCAAAGTACATAACCTTGGTCGTATCTAATTTGTTAATATTTTTTTTTTCCATGAAGGAAAACATTGTTGAGCTCATAGAGACAGGTACAAACGGACCTACTTTACATGAAAGTACAGAGCTAGTACTGTATGTGACCTGGTTACCACAGTCCAGGAGAGGAAGAAGCTCATATTAAATGTTAACCCTCCATTTAGAAATAAATATTCCAAATGGATGAGTCTGAGGGTGGAAATGTGTATTGGAGTTCAGGGAGAGGGTAGTTTCTTCAGGAGTAGGACATAGACATCGCTCTATTTTTTATGAAATAATCTTGAAGATGCGAGAGATGATGATGAAAGATTTACATGCCAGTGTATTTAGCTTCCAGGCTTTTTTGGACATTCTTTACATCAAATAACCTAAATGCAAAGCTCCCCTCATTACATATTCCCTGCTAGATTCCTCATAGTCCAATCACTACACAAATGTTAAGTGACGTTTAAAATGTTATTCTCCAACAAGAAATGGATTTAATTGGGTAACTCAACCAAACAGAGCTGAAATAGTCTATCTCATGATCAATTCTGTGTGTGTGCGAGTAGAATATTATATATTGTACCTAAACGCGCACAATTACTGATTATGTGGATGTAAAGTATGTGTATACCATGTATATATTCCATCCTTGGCTGGCAACCTTACCATGGCTTGTATGGCAATCATGTCAGTGATTATATGGGTAATGAAACACGTGCTACCTTTTTGTCTGCCCTTCTGATTAAGCCTGCTTTCTATTTAGCCCTCGTGATTTATGGTGCTCAACTGTTGAGGTGAGCAGGAGCCCATCAGTTCCCCAGCCTATTACAGCTCAGGCGAGCGGCGGGGCTGCCTGCGAGGCTCTGAGCTCCTCTGACAGCCCCAGCGTCGCGCTACATTCCCTCCAATCTGTTTTGCTTCCTGTTGTGACCTTTCATACAGTAAAATATATTAGTTGAACAGCACGGTCTCATTAAAAGAGTGCATTAACCAAAGAGTCTTTTTAACTAAATGACAGCCAAAGGACTGAAAGCTAATAGCCACAGGCAGTTAGAAACTTAACTCATGAATCAGGCTGTTAATACTGCTTGATGCCTGGAGCACTGTGGGCACACAGCTCTCTCCATCTCCCTCCCTCTCTTACTCCTCTTCTCTTTCTTTCCTTCTCTGCTGGTTCTCATAAGAAGAAAAGCTCATTACTTTCCTCCTGATGGGAGAAAATGAGTGAGCGGGCAATAATAAAGTTTGAATTTTTCAATACTGTTAAAAATGGGGGGCTGACAGATTGCCGCCAACGGAGGGGACAGGCCTAGACACTGTGTGGAGAGCCACCGAATTAGCAATACCATATATCATACAATCTAATTAAATCAAAGCACAGAACGAAATTAGTTTTCTGTGACTGAAACTGCCGTTGAAAGAGCTCTATTAAATGAACTGTGGAACCTGAATTAAATAATTCACAGTGAGGGATTTTGCATTTATACAAAAATTGTGCACTTAATTGTCCATGCTATATTACAGATTTGGCCTTATGTTAACAATGTGCCTTAAGCACACTTATTGGAGCATATCACGCACTTATTAAACTAAACGCAGCTGATAAGGCTTAAAACATGGGGAGAAATTAGACAGTAATAATCAAAGAGGAGCCCAGACAATATTCGCGACAGCTGGAATTAGCAAGCATTACTGTAACCTGTAGCAAACCACCATGAAATTATATTTAACAGAGGTCTTAGCGAGCACACAGAAAATAAAATTAATGGATAGTCTAAGGACAGGAAAAAAGGTGGTGAAAATCTGATTGAAACAATTCTCCTCTTGGTTAGGTTTTCGACCACCATGCCATTTACACAGTCTTCTATCACTGAGAGCTAACACTGCAAGTCTAATGCTTAATTGTCCTCAACACTTTTAACTAAACCAAATCAGTATAATATGTGTTGTGTTGTGGATGCACAATCTGATAGGTGCATGATATCCACTAGATACGATCAACATAATGTATGTTTGTCATTTTTTCAACAGTGACACTTTTAAAGAAAAAAAAAAACATAACCATAGCAGATTCAAAGTTGCAAGTACTTCAGTGAAAGTACTGCACGAAAGATTCTGAGATTAGCTACTCCTATTAATTCAGGAGTACTCAAAAATGCATATTTCAACCACAGCAAGAATGTGTCTGTTTGAGATGCAGGTTGGTAGAAAGTTCCATTTCCAATAAGGATAATTACACCATGAAAACCCTTTTTTTTCCAGAGATTAGTCACTCATATGCAGTGTCAAATTAAAGTATTAAATCAAAATGTGCTGTAATTAAATGGAACAAAAAGAAAGACATTGATTCATCATGTTCAAAGTAAATACAGATATTCACTTCACCAGCATATATTTGATTGATTTATGTATTTTATGGTTTGTCATATTGAAAATAACCATCTTCACATGAGCATGACAGGAGTGCTTCAAAGAAATAATGACTACTGTTATAATGAGAGAACAGAAGTTAGTCTTTCCATCTACTAGGAAAAGCAGAGTGCTATTTTATTTTTATTGTATCTAAGAGGTTTTGTAGGCAATCTTCCACATGTTCAAGGAATACAACTGGTAAATATATACATACAATGTTCTTGCTGGCATTGTTGCTTAGATACAATATTCCCTAATCAATGGAGAATTTTTTGTTCAAGCTATCATATGGTGAAAGCACTCAAGCACAGGGATTATTGTTTTTTTTTTCATTCTCTTTCGGCATCAAGAAACACAACTTTATTACAGTTCCTGTCAATACCATAATAATAAAGGAATGTGGAGGGCAGAGCATACTGTATTACACTTTTAACAAGAATATACTAGATGCACATTCAGTGAATATTGAGTTTTAAACTTGTCTTATGGTGATTTGTGGCCTTGTCAGTGCAAATATTTTTCAATGTCATTGCCAAAGCCTGTGCTGTCACTTACATGGTCAGCAGGGGAATAGGAGGCATAACACAATGATCTCACTATTAATGGGAGCTGTTGAGAATGGCAAGGGTGATGAAGCACTATTTAGTTAGAGGGACCATATTTCTGCTTGGGGACATTATTATAAAACATGGTGTTATTTTGTCAGATTTCAATCACATTTCAAGCAATTTATTATAAAACTTATACTAGGCACATCAGTAATGAAAGACTGGTTATTTTGCGTTTCCCCGCAGAGAGGCATTCTGTTTCTTTAGTCTTGAGGTTTAACTTTAACAACTATTTATGCTCACTTTCCTTTCAAGGTTCAATCTTTTTAACAGCGGTGTACAGCTCAGTAATTTTGTTGAAGATTATTACGCATCTCGCTCCTTAACCACATTGTCACGCCAGGACAGGAGATCAGAGCTAATCCCAAGATTTTCTCCGGGTGGCAGTGAACAATCTTCCCAGCCATCAGACAGCTCCAAGATGTCCTTTGTCTAAGGTGCTCAAGTGTCAAGTGTCTTTCTGAAAGGGACCAAAGTTATCTACTGTCAAATCCCTTTTCCAATAAAAATAGATAGAATAGGCTTTGTATAAAAATACATCTTTATAGTGTGGTTTAATGAGCTCCACAGTAGGAAGGGACGTTTTTGCTGTGTTTGTTGAGAAAGGTCTGCTGGTACGTCTTGTTTTACACGCTTGTGGTCAAATCAAGTGATTAATGACATGGGTGACCCGAAGCACAGCCCATGTTGGCAGCAGTGATTAGGACCAAGAAGGCGACACCACTGCCCGTGGGCTGAAACGAACCCTTTTAGCCCTTAGCCTCAATAATGAAAGTACTGTATAATAAACTCCAGTTTAGCAGTAATAAAGTACAGTGGCATCACAGCAACAGACAAGCTGTGAAGGCCAAGCTGAAAGAAAAAGAAAAAGGGGCAGAAAGACAGGCTCTGCAGCTGATTATGTGTCTGACCAAAAAGCAGGCCTTCAGGCCCTGAGACAACACGCACGGACATGAATATCAAATCTCTGCCCACCAGAGTGAACAAACTGCATCCCATGCTGAAAACCCACATGCGGTTTACAGCACACCCATTTCTTTCAAAAAGCTTATAGCTTCTAAAGAGATGTTTTTAAAAAATCTTGCAAGAACATTTAAAGGTACTTGTATGAACAGAGAATTTGGGCACCTTTTCTTTTAAAAAGTTTTTAGAAGAACATAATATATTAAAGAAAGTGTACGTGAAGTCACAGTCATTGCTACTATTATTGCTAACTATAACAAAGTTCCTTTGAATTTATGCCAATGACATCATAAATCTCAGCAGCCATAGGTGGATCCCTAGATTTATCCTTCAATAGCTGTTTCTGACTAAGATACCTTGACTTTAAATTACTTTTGACATTGAATCATTAGCATCTTATTTTTCCAAATTAACCTCTGATTCTGTCTCAGTATTGAGACATTAACATTTTATTCAGTTGAAGCCAGAGTTTCCAGTACATTTCTTAATACTAAAAGTATTTTGGCATTTTAGAAATGTTGATGTGGCGTGCCTGCCTGCAGTATCTCTATTTTAAATATTCTGCTACCACTAAATAAAAAATCCGCCCAATGTACCACATCCTCTATGATTCAAACATAGCCAGTAGAAAACCTCTTGCATGCACCATCTTCTTTTAAAATGTTTTTTAAAAAATGTTAAATTCTACTGACCTCATTTTGCTTGGTGATATTTTGTTCTTTCTATCAGCACTATTGAATGGAAAACTAATAGCCTGAACCCTCAGTCTTCAAATTCAACTTACAGAACATGAGCTTACTCTTACCTGTAGCATCAGTTATAATGTGGAGTGGGACAACTGGATTCACATATTTCCCTCTTTTCCTTGAGAACATCTTCATCCTGTTCAAAAAAAGGCAGGCTGTTAAGACTGTCAGTGCTACACATTATCCTGTGACTGCTGTCCTAATGAGTGGATGATGAGCTGTCAGTATTCAGTTTAGTTTTGGGTAGTCTGTGTATCTCCTTAGATGTATGAAAGCCCTTTGTTAACTTTGACCCTCTCCTTCTTCTCAACATCCAAATAACACTCTGTGCTTGTTAGGTTCAAAGCCTCATATTTTTATGTTGCACTTAATTTCAAATTGTTTGTTAAGGTTCAAGGAGATACAAGCATGAACAAATAACTACAGTATCATAGCTCATTGGTGATTCTGGATAGTACTGTGACACAAAAACAAACAAAAGCAGGACACCAGGTAAACAAAATCAGTAAGATCAAATTGTGTATGCTGAAGAGGTTTACAAATCAGAAAGACTTTGCAAAGAATGGATCTAAACTTTAACTGAAATAAAAAATGATAAAAAGTCAAATACTTGACCCATTATTTGATAACTGGTTATCCATTCAGAAACCTTGACATACAAAATGCTGAACTAAGAAGGCAGAGAGGACTTCAATGTGTCATCAGGCTAATCTTAGATATGGAATAACAAAACAGCTGGCGTGTCTGTAGATCATCTGGTAGGCTTTCAAGTGGAAGGATGGAAAGTGAGGAATCTATAAAAGAAGCTGTATACTTTCATTTTTTTTCTAATCATAATTTTTTCTATATCATCAGTACTGTAACGAGAGCCGGTCCAGGCTCCCGTGTAGCGTAGTTCAGGGCCCTGTGCAGACGGTATAATCTGGAAGTAAGTGGAAAAGGACAACGGGGAGGAGACGATGAGGAACAGGGCAGGTTGACAAACAGGGGGGCGTGACGACAGTGAACTGGTGCTCGTGGGCCGGGCCCATTGCAAACAAGTCCAAGGAGTCCAGTGGGAAGTCCAAAAGTCCAAATCCGGGTGATCCAAACAAGCTGTGACAAAACAGAGTGAAAAACTGGAATGGGATCTGGTACAGGGACAGGTAAATAAAAACAGGGTGACGAGGCCAGGTGCTCTGAGCCCTGGACTCAGCTGGGTCAGGACGCCGATAGGGGGCCTTTGACCTCAAGCCGCGGATGTAGGGCGACTTGGTGGTAGGCAGATCTCCGGTCGTCCGTCTTCCAATGCAGAGCCCAGAGTAACGAGAGCGCCTGGCTAAAATCATGTGGGGCAGGATTGAGGGCAGGTGCAAGGAATCAGCAAAATGTGAAAGAGCAGGAGCTCCCTTAAGAGGAGGGATTACAATCGTGACAAGTACATTAGCAGGATCTTTACTGCATTCCTGAATTATTAGAATTGTTAAAAAATGAACCTTTCAAGTTAAATTGTTTGAGCTGAAAACTGGAAGGAAAAGGTATGGGTCAGGTCAGTGACATCATCATCCATCCATTTTCAGTCTGTTTCTCCCGGTGAGCACTGTAGTTTGCCATCATTGTAATAATTAACCAATTCTTTAAACATTGTATGTCTGAAATTGTGTGGTTGACTTTCAAAATCCGTTAATGAATCACACTCAAAATAAGTAGTGACCTTGAGCACTAACCAGAAATTGTGTAGGTAAAAATGCAGTAGGCTTTCAACTGGACAGGGAGATGTTTAGCTTCAGATCCATTGCTTTTTAAAATATTCATATTAATATTAGCTAGAGCTGTAGATCATCTGTTCTCTGCCCCGTGGCTCATAGTTACCTGAAAGCACCACCACACTTGAAAGATGGAAATGTTAACAACGCAGTGTGTAGAAGACTGAGTCCAAAACCAACACTTCTTTTTTCCTCAATGTACCCCTGTTGAAATCTTCCATCTCTTTCAATGGTATTCACAAATGTACCTCGCTGCTTTATCTGTTAAATATCTCGTTATATATAGTATCTTCAGTCAAAAGAGCTATCGATTAAAAACCAAGGAAAAGTCATGAACATTATACTGAACGATGATATTTCGGGTACAGATTGTAGGTCTTTATACATATTTGCAGTGATACATATGGACAGAATACAATATGTAGAATGTCTTCAGATCAAAAGGGTTAGAGTCTAGAATTCTTGTACTGATGATGACGTTAGCTATGGTTCATAAAATCAATCATTCAACATTACTAGCATTGAGCCTTCCTAAGGAATCTGAAATGTATAGATCTGAAATCTTATCTATTCAGCTTTCGCCGGTGAACCTTCAATGTACCGTCAGGGTTTATTGCTTTTTATGTGAGAACCACCAAAGCGTCGTTTGGATGAAAATGTAAACCAGTATATCACCCCTGCTCTGCGGCCCCTTCTCACAGCAGAGACAAAGGGAAAGGGTATTATTAGTACAGTATTGAAGAGCATTAAATGCCACCTGCCTTTGTTGTGGAATATGTAAAATAATGATAAATATCATTTCCAGAAAACTGGAATCAGATTGAAAAGATTTTATGCAGAAGGTAGGGTCCTAAATGAGCTCATATCAAGTGAAACACAATAAAAGGAGGCTTTGAATCAATGCTTTGGCTCTCATGACCTCTATTTCCAGTGTAGATTAGTTTGATAAAATAGGCACAACCTCAATAAAACTCCAACAATAGAGAAAAATAAATAGAAATCACATTAAGCAGTAGCAATATTGCATGAATTGGAACACGAATTTAGGTATAATGGCCTTTTGTGGGTTTTAATATTGTCCCCAATCACTGCACAATACGCATCAGATCACTGCCATTTCCAAATAATATTTATCACCTTGAAATCTCTTTTTATAATAGAACTCTCACATTATTTGTGTTTAAAAGAGCTTATTCATATTTAATAAGCTCTGAGCACCAGCCAGAATGCAGGGCAGGGAGCAAGTTTAGCCATGGCAATAAGGCTCCAAGAGGCTCTATCATCTTTTACAATCTTATGTGCTAATGTGCAACCGTGCAGAGTTAATTAGAATCAGAAGGGGGCATTTCATTCAGCTGCAGACACACAGAGATACGGAATATTAATAAATACAGTACAGACTTCGGCTTGTAAAGCACATGCAAAAGTTTTTTTTTCTTCTCTCATTTGTTTTTCTTCTACCAGAAGCAGTGTATAAGAAATTGACCCTTTAAGAGACCATCATAACTCGATATATTATATATTTGTCAACTAACCCAATAAAACATGATACTGAACTCTATTTGAAGAGATCTCTATATACAACAATTGATATGGTAAAGAAATCACAGTAAATTCCAGAAACAGGTAATAATTCTATAGCTGAGAAGAAAGCATGAAACTTGAAATACAAATGTTTGCCTTGAAATGCAGTACAGCCTCAAATATTTGAGAATAAATGGAATAGGAATATTTTTGCATGTTTCCTTACATTAAAAGCACCAAAACAGTTCACTGCATGCCATCCAATAGGCACACCCATTATTAAAAAGAACCTAAGCGTACAAGGAGTCTTCTATTCTATTCTCTGTCCAAAACAGTGGAGTCGCATGATGCTGTCTGTTCTAAGTTCTTGTTTTCAGTAATCCTGTTTCTTTTGTCAGCGAGAAACATGGTCAGTGTGTGCATTTAAAATTACAGCTCTTTAAGGACACTGTTAATGTCTTACTTCTTGACAATACTATGAATTACATTTTAAAACTAGTTTTAATTTGCATAATATAATTGCAAAGTTATTGTAATTTCTCAAAAGTTCTCAAAATTAATTCAAGGTCACCAAAATCAACTTCGTACAGACATAGTAGCAGTTATTTATAATATGATTACAGTAAACATTTTTGGTGCATTTATTCCAGAATCTGTAGGGACTATTTTGAAAAGTCTTTTTATTGCAATGTATTGAAATGGGGAATGTGGTATTAAAGTGACTAGTACATAACAAGACTATGTACAGTATTAATTGAAATGTTGTAGATTCATTCCAAATTTATTACAATATAACAGAAAAGGTATTAACGGTATTCACGGTGCTTCATATGATACTATATGAACAAGCTACACTGTCAGTTTATATAAACTGCAGGCTCATAATAGACAACTCTTGTTTGAACCAATTTGCCCAAACAGTCACTGCAGATACAGATACCCGTCACAGATACTTGCAAAGGAGAACATGAATTCCCCTTCCCTTCTTTCTAGAATGTAAAATGAATGGAGTTCAATAGTCATAAACACTCAACATAATATCCTCCTGCATTCTCAAGATGTTTCTTTGACAGGCAGACTGATAAAAAGCAACTCTTTTAATCCAAGCCGCGATCTTTTAACAGATAGGATTCATCTTGCTGAAAGGTGATTATTTCAGTTGAACAAAGTAATACTGTAATATGTTTATGAGTTAAAAAAGACTATCAAATTTCATGTAAAATAAGCTTTAGTGCAGGAAATGATACTTATATTTTATGTCTAATTCTGGAGAAAGATATATTTCTTGCTACCAGAGCAAATGTGATTTGTGTGATGGTTCCCCATCATGATATCACTTGCTGGTCGGAAGATAAAATGTCGCTTAGGATAATGTAATTGGCCTTAAGGTATGGGGAGGTGAATTATATTCTGTGATTTATAATCTGGAAATTAAAGACTCACTCATTTTCTAATTTAATTCCATCTTCAATGGAAAAATGTTCACTCTGAGCTAAATTGGCGAATAATGTTGCTAATTCAAATGCAGATGTAATTTCAATTCTGGTAGCAGTTTGTCATGATTGACGAGTCCCCAATGGATCGTTACCACTCGTATCCCCCATCTCACCAATTCTCCGGCAGTTGTGATAATAACTTGAGCTATAGAGCAAAGGGAAAGAGAGGGAGGAATTACTTTCTCAACTGCCTTGTCAATTTAGACTATTCTAACCCTTTAGTTAATAGAACCAGACTTTTTTACATGGTTGAACTTTTTCGAAGCTTGTGCACAAATATTCCTTATGAAGAATCATACATTGATTTACTTTATCAGACCACAGGACATACAGTATATACGTACAGTACTGTAATTTTGTCTGTCCTACTGTTATACAAAAAAGCCAGACTAGTTCATCGACCATAATGATGTTGAACAATCATTGGTGATGTTGAATTCATAATGATGAATTAAACAGAAATACAGGTTAAAAGCAATAGAATTTCAGAGATACTGTAATGTGCAGTTTTAAAAAGATTTGAAACCACACCATTTTAAAAGAAAATATGTCTCACATGTGTCTATACCTACATTAAATATCCTTTAATACTCTAACTTCACATCATTTCACTGGCACGCTTCATTAGCTCTGCAACATATATACTGTAACGCTTACGGCCGTCAGGTACTGTGTAAGAGCCGGCGTACCAGAGCAGGTGACGTCACCGCCCTTCCCTATGATAGCAGGACTACAGCTACTGGGCTGGAGAGAGATCTCTCTTTAGCTCACGGGGCTAGGTCGCTGCAGAGAGACGCGGAAGTCCCAGGTTCGAGCCTCAGTCGGGATGGGGCCGACCAGATGCGGCAAGGGCGCCCGCCTGAGCCCCCGTTGCGTTACATTGGTGTCAGAAGCGGGGTGGGATAGCCCTTCGCCGGGGACGGCGATTTAAGCGGGGGAGAGTGTAACGCTTACGGCCGTCAGGTACTGTGTAAGAGCCGGCGTACCAGAGCAGGTGACGTCACCGCCCTTCCCTATGATAGCAGGACTACAGCTACTGGGCTGGAGAGAGATCTCTCTTTAGCTCACGGGGCTAGGTCGCTGCAGAGAGACGCGGAAGTCCCGGGTTCGAGCCTCAGTCGGGATGGGGCCGACCAGATGCGGCAAGGGCGCCCGCCTGAGCCCCCGTTGCGTTACAATACTATATATCACCATGGTGAAAACCATTCACTCCCTCTGTAAAATAGATATGATCAGACCACAGGCTGATGATAAAAAATTAAAAATCTCCTTACAAAACTATATTCTAATACACTTTGAATATCTATCAAAAAATGTATACAATATTTTCACTACTTTTAAAGCTGTCCAAGACTGTAATGCATGCTACACGTTTTGGAAAATGTGTTTGTTGACGTAGGGTTGAAGTTTTTGTCTTTGGTTTTGACTGTCTCTAGAGAAATAAGACCAGAATACGATAAGTCAATTTACTTTTGAGACAGGCCAAGCCAACTATTCTTAAATTCACAAAATAAATAGGATGTTTAAATAAAATGTTTGACCTGTATCTATTATCCATATTATAAGATGGTTCATCAGTTGAGCTTATAGGTAATATGCACTACTGTATGTAGAAGGAGAAATGACACATGAACCATTCATTTTGTAAACTTTTTCTTTGCCTTGACTGATACATCTTATTTACAGGAGCTAAATACTAATTGTCTCTGTTTTTATTGGATGGATTTTGTGCATGATTAATATGTATACGTTTTGTTAAATGTCTTTTGTATGCTTTGTGGGATCTGTTGCTTCCTTTATTTTGCATTTTTTTAAATTGTTTTGAATACTTAGTGTGGGCAGCTTATTGGTTTTTCAATTGTATTTTACTGTCCTATGGCTCTGTTTTAGTGTGACTTTTGATTATTGATGAATGTTTATTAAAGATTATTTTGCAACCTTTCTTTCTGTCTAACCCATATCCGGACAAATGTATGTCATTCAGAGAGGCACACTGACAATGGCACATGTCTTGAGATATCAACAAGATAGAGTTAGAACTTCTCTGGAATGGCAATTGGAACCTCTGGTTTAGAAAAGTGTGTTGGTACAATCAGGGAGGGTGAAGAGTGTAAGGCTTATTCTAAGCCATTTCAGTTTTAGCATTACAAACCCTGCAAGAAAATGTCATGTCTTTACATCTACCTCTATAGGGTGATGTGATCTGTGAGGTGGTCCTGTTGTTTTCAGTCCCGCTGCTGTATTCCTCATGGTGACCTGTGAGTCAGTGTGCATTCATAGTAAATCTCTATATTCAATAGAGATATACAACACATGCCAGCAAATTTGAGGGGGTGGGGTGGTGTCGGTCAATGGGACTCCCTTCCCATGTGTTAAGTGTTAGCAGAGGAGCCTGAACATGACGGCTGGGATTTTTCTGTGTTAAAGAAATTTAGGGTTCAAATTTTATTGAAACTTTCACGTTCCTTTTCTTTTTTACATATACAGCTTTCTCTATGTGTGTTCAGAGCAGTGGACGCAAATAAGAATATAAAAATTATTCTATTTCTTATTGCACACTAAAGAAAATACAGTAGGAAAACAGTAACAAGACAACAGAATGATCTGAAAGATATTTCTCCAGATGTTGAGTTCCAGCACAAATAGTTCATGGATTCACACAAAATTTGGCTTCCCTTATCTTATGTTGTTGTGTCTTCTTTTTTCTCTCCTCTTGCTTCTTTTTATGATGGTTTTAAATGATTCCCAAAAAACATGAGAGTTGGTGGACTGTAAGTATGACCAGTCTCGGGTAAACAAATTGTGAGAGGCTGCAATAACATTACCACTCTCATGCAATTGAGGAGCTCAGAATTATACCAAATAAAAACAAATGGATGGTCCAAATGTACAGCTGCTAAGGGATCTTGTATTTGGTAGATCAGTGCTTAAATACATACTGTAAGTGAAAGGATAGAAAAAGTATGAAGATATAATGGTGTAATAGAAAAAGAACAGAAAAAGCATCATACAAAAGCCTAATAATATAACAAGAAATATTATGAATATGATAAGAAATATGTCACATAGTTAAATATTTTAGAAGATGTAAAGTTTTTTTTGGAGTAGATATTATAATGGAAATCTTAACAGATTTGAAAATTCATACCCCTCTCCTGGCTTTTATAGACTATAAGTTGTTTTTACTCAATGTTTTCAGCAGTTCGGAATTTATTTTAACTGAGCTAAGCAATATGTTCAAATAGAAGTATTGTATGCGAGTATAAAGCAAAAAGGCACATATTGTTGGATTTACCATGTGTTACAGAGCCAGTAAAGAGACTATCTGTCCTTCAACAAATGTTATAATATGTATTAAAGGGGTTATTTTGTGGACCGTGGAATTACATTTTAAATGAGCTACTAAATTTTTTACATCAACATGGTTGCGTAATTTAGTACTTTATATGCTGATAGCTCAAAGATTATCTACCTTCCTAAAACACACTAAAGCTTTTTGCTGAACCTGTACATAAAATAGTTAAGAACAAGGAGTTTATCCTCGTGTAGCCACCTGTTAGTGTCTGACAGAGATGTTGCTAGGGACGCTAATATATCTTTCACTCGCTTCGGGAAGAACTTTTTCCAGCTAAAGGGTACTAAAAAGACTTGGAATTCTGATCAACAGCTGACATCTCTAGATGGTTCTTTATCTTCTCGTTAGGTCCCTGGCATTGTGAGGAGAATGAAGAGGGGCTTCAAACCTCTTGGTCTGACTGTCAGTGCATCTCGGTGTCGGAAAGCATCTAATTCACATTTTATGCCACCTGGATCATTTACTAGCAGTTCACCCTAAAGAACTTTGACGAGTAGCCAGGAGTACATCAGCCTCAATGTGTAATGTGTCTGAGTTAATGGTATTGTATATAGCCCCTGTGCCTAATTCAAAAGTTTAGTGTTAGGTTTAGCACTTGAAAGGAAGCCGTATGAAAGGTGTATTTTCCCCTTCTTGTCCTCTGCTCCACTCCCCTGGATTTCATTCGACAAAAGCTGAACACTGCTGATGGCACTTCAGGACCAAGTGGGATTAATGGAACAAAAGGGTGCAGTAGCAGGGTTTGAAGCCCTGGGCTTCAGGTGTTGTGGGTTCAGGCCTGGATGAGGTCACACATGCGATGAGTTTGAGGTCTCAGGCTGGTTGTCCTTATCACAAAAGCAATTCAATTCACCGCATAAAGCAACTATAACAAACTACTGGATAAGAAAGGTATCTGAGTGCTGAGAATGGTAGGATACTATCAGGATAGGTCTATCGGGATGTGCTGACACTTTCAAAGAGTTAAATATATCAAAGTTTATAAGGATATTATTAAAACATCAAGTTCTAGGAATGTGAGATCTACTAAAATCTTTAAATTACTTTGCTTAAAGAAAATACTACTATGAAAGTAATTTTTCATAAGAGGTGCAGTACGTACTGTATAATATCTGCCAATTCAACAGAAAAAAAGGTTGTTTATACCTTTGTTACCTTCTTTAAAGGTATACATTATTTATTTAATTTAAAATCTCTTCTTGTGAATCAGGAAAAAAAATATTTTTATTCTGTTAATCTTTTTATCTTATCATTACCATTTTTGCTTTTACACAGTTTTTACTTGCTATAACATCATGCTGTATACAGTATACACCATATTTGAGAAATACATTTTACTTTTGTTATTAATCACATCATTATTAATCCATTATTATTAAAGCAAACAGAATATCTTTGAACAAAAGTAAATTAACAGGGTTAGCTCAGCCAAATCGTCTTGTAAGTAATGCAAAGCACACTACTTACTTTTGGCTTTGTTTTAAATGTAATAGCCCCATTTACAAAATGTCTGTGAAATTGGTGCAGGACAAAAGCGGCAGTAACTGAGCCAACTAATTTTTGCTCATTTCATTTGAATTATTAATAAGAGAGAAATATACCATATGCTCCCAGAAGAGCTACATACATTTATTTCAAACAAAATTGCTACTGTATGGTGAAGAGTATAAGTAGCTTAACTGCTCTTTCCGAAAGAGGTGACTTATACAGGGATTTAATCAAGTATAAATCAGCCAGTGTAATTAGAGTCACAGCTGCCGCCCAACCTAAAGCTGGCACTGCTCACTGCTTATGTGCCTTCATCACCTGAATTACTTTAATCAACTATCATTATTTTTCCTCTGATCACATTATTATGAGTTAGGGTAATATTTTTTAACAGGATCTTGAGCTGACTTTTAAAGAAAAGCTGTAAGAGTACATACAGTATAAGGTTTGGGTGCATTCTCCTCAGTCTACAAACATTGATGAAAATAATAAGACTCAAATCCATGTGCAGAATACTGGAAACAGAGGACATATTAACAATGTGTTTGCTGGAAGCCCTTAAAAGGTATGGATAATGTCTGCCTCAATCTCTTCTCATGTGTTATTTTCAAAGATGTCATTTACTGTACTTTAAAAAGTCACCATAACTATACTTTGTTTTCTGACAAGATAACAACAGCATTCCAAGTACTTCCATTGCTGTTATGGAATATAGTTGTGTTCTGACTGTATTGAGTTTGTCTGTGAGCTTAGTGGATCAATGGGAGTCCCCAATTCAGCCGTTTGCTCATCTGTCCACAGGCGAACTCTGCAGAAGTATCTGAATGCCCACACCAGCTGCACTCAATACACACCAATGGAGTTGCATAGTTTAGGAATTAGGGAATGAACATTTGGCTATTTTTGGAACCCAGGAAGACCTTTTTGTGGATTAGTGCTACTGGCTGTGGACTACCTGTGATCATAGGTTGATATCCTGTGCGAGGATGCTGCTGACCTTACTTACTGTACTTTTACTCCAGTAAACCCAGCTGCAGTAACAGGTTCCTAAATGTTTATGTGTTAATCGTATGTTAATTTTGTATAAAAGTGTCATCTTAATAATCTAATAAAAGTACATTGTACAGTGCTGGCTGCTCTCCTGAGAACAGTAGCGCATTTGGGTAAAAAAAGCAATTCCTCAAAAAGGCGTGTTGATATTTGATCTTCTGCAAGAGATGAGTTTGAAAATGGACTGTTCCAATAAAGGGAAGAAAAATGATGCAACAGAGAAGGGCACATGGGAGGATCTTTTTTAAGTGTCAGTATCTGGATTAATGTTTTCTATTGTGCCATGCATAGCTGAAGTCACAAGTGAACAAAATGCAGCTTTCACACAGGGCTTAGTATCCACTCCATTTAGCCTTTGTTTCTGGACAAACATGATGCAGAAGATTCTCACATTCATCGTTTACTATTGATTGAGGCCTTTGGGTTTAAGATGAAAGCTGAAGAAGCCACAGTATCCCTGATGATTCTAGAACATTAGCTTGAAGTATCATAGTGCTGCCGCCAATCTCACCTCACTAGATGAGAACTTCTCTTTGACAAGTCAAATATTTACACTGACAATTTAGGGAAAAAAACTCACAGGTTGTAGACCTGTACCTCTGTATCACATCTTAAAAGATAAACATGAAATTGCAAAGCAGTACCTGTGGGTAGTAGAAATATATAATAAAAATAAAAATGAAACAGTGTTTGAAGAAGCAGGCTTTGAAAAGGATTAGTTGTTTTTGTGCACTTCCCTTATTCCTGATCAATAAAGTTTGTTGAATATCCACCCATTTTGTAACCACTTTATCCAATTCATGGTCACAGGGAAACCAAAGTCTATCCTGGCAGTCAACGGGCACACTGGATGGGACACAACTCCATCACAGGGCACACACAGACAAACACAGACTCACACCAGGGCTTATCTTTCCAGTGTGTCTTTGTACTCTAGGAGGTAACCAGAGCACCTGGCAAAAAAACATACAAACAGGAGGAGAACATACAGTACAAACCCCATGCATATAGCACCACAGATCCAGAATTGAACCCTGGGTTCCACTGCCACAAGGTAGCAATGCTAACCACTGCACTACCAGTGGCCAGATACCCACTCTTTCTTACAGACATACTAAACATGGTTTAAGTTTCAACTTACAAAGATTTATGTAATTTCGAAACAATAATAAGAAATGTTTGCTCCTGTGTATTTACTCTTCAGGCGATTTATAGTACTTTTCAAGTTTAGTAAACAGAACGTGTAAATGAAAAAGTTCTGTGTACTTCATAGCAGAATCAAGAATGATGAAACAGGATCAAGAGGGCCAGTTCATAAAGATGGGGCACCACCTAGTGCACAACAAGTATTACAAAATGGTTACTGTACATAATGATGATGATAATAATAATAATAATAATAATAATAATGATGATGATGATGATGTGCAACTACTGCAATTAAACCCAGCCCCATGTCCCCTGCTACAAAATATTTCTATTTTTTCTGGTAAAGCATATCAAACTAATACAATCTTTGTACAGCAAAATCAGAAGATATTGCCAAAACTTGGTGAATTACCTGAATACATGAGAGACACAGGATTAGTAAAATATATATGTTTAATTGCTTGGTAATTATGTGCATACATTTAACCTTTTAATCATATTATTATTACAAATACATATTTTGTTTTCAAAACAATGGTTTCAAGTGACCATAATTATAGTTAAGTTTTGACAGTGTAAAAGTCACTGTTTGGTTGCATATCCCTTTGAGACAATAGCTGCATGCAGATCATGATCCACCGAGACCAGAAAACCCCTTGAGATGCTTAACTAAGCTTTTTCTGAAGCCTTTTTGTGTTTTAGAACATCTTGAAACATCTTTGGGTGGTCTGACATTTTTTTCTGTCAGCATGTGTAAATTATATTAATCCATTGAACTTAACTCTGGAGAGTAATTTGACTAGTCTAATAATTTTCTCCTGATCAACTCCTTGGTTTCATGAGCTGTATGTTTTGGTTCTTTGTCGTGTTACATGGTGCTGTGCCTCCAAATACAGTATATAGAAATATATTCTTATACAGTACATAGGCAGATATATGTTTCTGTAAATCTCAGTATTAATTCTGCTGTTTCCATGATCAATTGCATCATCAATAAAGATGAGCGAGTCAGTTCTAAAAATGGCCGTGCATGCCTAGGCTTGGAAAAGCACCTCAGATGATTACACAGACTCTGGTGAGCTGAGTGGATCGCAGACTTCATGTAGTGTTTGCCTCAAACATGGTATGAAACCACATACTGACATTTGCCCTCTGAAATTTACTTAAAGTGAATATGATTGAATAGTTTTGGTCACTTAAAATCACTGGGTTGAAAGCATCAAATTCCCCAAAAGTAAAATTAAATGTTGTACTTATCATTCACATTAATCACATGGTCACAAATACAAATTGCTTACCCACTGTATGAAGCAAAAAATAACAGTTTTGACTTTACTGTCAGATTAGATTTGGAGGGCTCAATAAGTGTAAACAGATTATACCTGCCGACCCTAGAGACAAAAAGCATATTTCAGGGCAGTTCATGACCATATGTTAATGCCATTGTTTTTTTTTTCTTTTAATAACCAGATCTACCCAACAGGTTTTGCTATGCCAATACTGTCAGAGGACAGGCAAACAGTGAGTCCAGTGCAGTTTAGGCACTTGTAAACATAGCTATGTAAATGAGGTACTTTGGTCCCTGTTAATGCTATTAGCAGATGTAAAAATGAAAATGGTTTGAACAATTCACACTTTGTCCTAACAGGGATAGGTTACTCATTCTGATGGCTGTTTAGAAACTTTTGATAATCAGATTTGACCATTAGGTGTATTAATACATTTACCAGCAACTAATTTCCTGGTGCACCTGACTTACACCTTTGTGAAGATTACCAGTGGGTTTGCATACGTAAATTCCATGTGTTCAGTATGCCTAAATAATGCAAAGCAACAAGGCCATATAACACCTCTATAGTAAATAAAAACTGCTTACAATTTATCGCTAACTAAAACAGAGACTCTATTTTTTCCCTTACTGAGAAATGTCTTCTGTTTAGGAAAATAGCATTGAAATTTTCTGATAATATGTCTTGTGGTCAAGACGTTTTAGCCTTCATGCAAGACAGACATGTTCCTCTTTTTTGCAAGAAAGGCTGACTTGCATTTCCCAAATCATATTCACTGGTTTAAATAGAGCGGAATGCTGTAGGTTCAAGAGAAAAACTGGAAGGTCATATGCTCAGTCCTGTTCAAGCCTTGTGCTCAGATTTTTATATCAATTATTGCCTCACCAGTTTTGAAAGAAATGAATTCAAATTTGTCCATTAAAAATGCACAACTTTTAGATTAAAGTACTACATTTCATGTAGTCAGATAAAGGGAAAACTTTACACAAATGATTTTGTGAGTGTGGATCTTGATACTGTACACATCCATGCTGTCAAAGCTGAGAATGCGGCCTGTTGTAAGAAACAGCTGGATAAGATCTTCATTATTACCCAGCACCCATACAAGCTACATGTGCTAAATAACCCCCACATCTTTGTTGCCTTTCTGCTGTTCTTAAATATGCACAATGCAAACATTAATATCATTTCAATAAGTAAAAGGTGTTGTGAAGACACCTGGAAACCCAACGCATGACTAAACTCTGGATCGAGTATCAGTGCATCTCAGGACACACAGACACACAGGAACAATTTAGAGACCCCGATTAATCTAGCCAGCACGTCCTAGGAAGGTGGGTGGAAACTGGAGCACTCAGAGAGAGCCCACATGAACCTGGAGAGACAAATGAATAACAACACAGGCGGTATCAGTTGGTTCTTAGGTAGTATTGTTTAGTGGCATGTCTGCACTTAAAAAAGATATTTCGATGCATGAACATGTAATTGCAGAGAGAATGAAGCACATGTATATACATATATGTGCTTAAAGTAGCTGAGGGATACTGTACATATTATAAATCATTTTTTTTCCTTTATAAAAGCCATATTTTTAATTTCATTCAAGTGTCCTTTGTGTTCAATTTTAAGGTAAATAAGAGAACAAAGTCCCAAGGGACAAAAGGCATTTCAGTAGTTCAGTCTAATTCTAATTCTCATGAGACAAGGCAATGAATATACAGTTGATAGTGTACTTTATATGTCAGTGTTTAGCCTAAACTCACCTGGCAGAGGAAATGACAGTCCAGGTTATAAAGACAAGAATGGCTAACCACCACTCACGTAAGATTGTCAGTAATGTTACAGATGAGAGGAGGCCATTCAGCCCCTCTAGTCTACTGGGTGTGTGATTACAATTTGACCTCCTCTCCAACTCCTTTTTAACAGCTCTAGTAAACTTAGCAAAGACAAGGAACAAACAACATTAAACAACACTAAATCTGCTGATGAATGACAGGGAAAAAACTCATCAAGGTCAGGTTTTTGAAAGTGTTTGCCAGAGTCAGGAATGACTAAATCACACATGAACACCTCACTTGGGTTTATCACAGGTGGGAAAAAATGAACAGTAGGTTACAGTAAATGCACATTACGACAAGGTAATACAATGAATGCAATCACCGATTACGGGCTTTTGTCAGATATTAAAAAAGCTAAACAAAAAAAGGAAAAATAAAACAAATTAAAACTGGGCTTTGATTGAGCTTTTGTTTCTTATGATTTGGGGTTAAATCCATGTACTAATATGTGGCACATTTGTTATTGGCAAGTAACTAAAAACACACCTGCTGCTTTGAAAATTGAATTGTAACTCAAGTACTGTCACATTGTGCTGCTTTTGCTGTTGAATGAAGCTAGCTGAACATTAAAGGAAAGGTCACCAGTGGTGCCACCACAGAACCCATCCTCATGAGACCGTACAATACCAGGCAAATGCTAAAGGAACATGTGTTTACCAGTTTTCATTAATTGTTTGCCGCATCGTCTCAAAACAGATCAGGGGTAAATCTAAAAAAGAAAGGGGTAATTATTCTTTATATACATGATAGTCGATCTTGAAATGCAAATTTATGATTAGCATCATTATGTGTTCATGTAATTTTACAAAAGCCCTCTTCTCATAACACAAAAGATATATTCAACTCCAAACACACCTAGAAGGGGACAGTGTGAAAGGAATTAGGACTCCACAATGAATTTATTAATGTGTAAATGGATTTATTTGGAAATCATAAACCTGCACTGTTTAAAATCCACACTTCTGACAAATGGTCCTTAACTTAATGAGAAGAGGGTGTCTTTTTTCTACAGAAAAATTGAAATGTAGCCCAAAATAAATGATCACTCTTTTAACATGCATTAACCATGTTTTCAGACTACAGTCTGAAAGACTGTAGTTGCTATAGGTCTATGGATAATGTGTATTTCTGGGTTTTGCTTTATTTGTTAGATTAATTTTTAGGTGTGACATTATCCAAAGATATTTAAAACATTTATTCATAAACAAGGTGCTGTACCTATGACAAGGCACTGAACCGTGCACAGATAACCAAGCGATACTGAGATATTCTCAATAGACTTCATTTGAACAGACACAGGTTCCTGTGATTTGCAGTACTGTTTGTAGCAGTGAAGTGGTAATTAGGCTGCTAAAGTTTAATTGTTCAATTATTATTGGGTTTGTGAAGGGCCAATGATGCGATTTCACAGTGTTTGAAAACAGTGTCTAAACCCCTTTGCCACATGTTATTTTTAATGGTAAGCAATTAGACAAAGGACCCTTTGACTAAGCTGTTTCTGATTCAGGCATGCCTAATGAAAAGCCTTTATTCCCAGTCTGAAGCATTTGTTAGTAGCAAATTATAGGTCATTTTCAGCCTTGAAAGGCCTGCCCCCCTGGAATTTTTCAAGAAAAATTAAATAAATAATTTTTCTGAAACAGACAGAAAAGGAGGACTAATTAATTGTTTTAGTGTTGGTTAAGACCAGTTGTTTTGGATGTACAGTATGTGCATGAAGTGACTTTTGGTAGCAATCCTACCAGAGAATCAGCAGTATTGTATCAGAGCAGTGTAAAAGGAGAACTCACTTGTTTTGATTAACATTCAAAAATCACAAAGATAAGATCAGAAATGTGGTGACTAGACATTTTTTATGTCTTTTTATTTATTTTATTCCAAAACATCAACAGCAGCATGAAAACACTGTTGTTCTGGTTTATTTTATACAATGTAAGTGTGCAGTACATGTGAATTACAGTACAGTATGTCTGAGAAGACATGTTTGTGGATGTTTGAGTACAGTATAGAGAGCACAGGGCAAACTAGGAGAATGCTGGATGTGGACAGATTTGCTATACCTCTTCAGGAATACACTGGAGATCTTCCATTTGATTTCAGATTTTGTTTGAACATAGGAAACCTTCATCCACTGTTACTCTCTGTATGAGGGTTATAATGTGCCATTTAGTATTCTTCATGATCTAGGTCCTTAAATAGGTAGTTAATTAGATAGTTAAGTAAAATGTGCATTAAGAAGTCAGGCTTGTCTTGCTTTCTGAAGTTCTGTGACACCAGCATTACTCTTATGTTTATAGAGAATGAAGCTCTTTATCAACTTACTATTAACAAGAACAACAAAAAATACCAAATTTAACCTGGTGACAACTTTGGCTACATTACAATTTGTATAATAGAGTTATTAATAAAATGAAATCTAAAGATGTATAATTTGTCAAACATTTTTTTATCGACAAGACCTTTACTATCTAATTGTGTCAGTTTTATATTGCTTTACTTTAACTTGATTAGATGAGTAAACCTTAAGTGCAATTCAGACCTTTTACAAAATATCAGGCTCATCAAACTCTTACTGTATCC